>NC_092108.1:15268407-15293407 GCF_045679555.1 Salvelinus alpinus | reverse complement strand
ATCTCTCTCTCTCTCTCCCATCTTTCTGTCTTTGTCCATTGCTCGCTCTCTCTACCTCCCACTCCTTCTCCATCTCCCTCTCTCGATCACACACAGTCAGAAATATCAACAAAACCCTGTCAATTGTTTTATGCTCACAGAGCAAATGCTGAGTAATTGTTGTGCATTGATATATGCCAAACGTCAACACCAACCTCATACTGAAAGTAAGGCAGTATCTATATCATATAAATATCCCTTTATAATACTTACAGGACAGGTATTGCATATGCCCAACAAACATCTGTGGCCAACTGGCCATGCATTATAAAAAAAAAGGCAATGGCAAGCATTCTTCATCGCTCTCCCTCTCACCCCCCTCCCTCCCTTCCTACCTCCCTCCCTACCTCCTTCCCTTTCTCTCAGTCTGTCTTTGTTTGTTGGCTAAATTGCTATGCGTATGAAGCAGGCATATTTCTCTGCCTCTTACTGTAGCCGACCAGAGGGGAAATGGGTGGTGGAGGAGCAGACATGTTGGATTAGGGCGAGGAATTGGATGAAAAAGCAAACAACTAAAGACATTTTGTTTGCTTACATAATGTTATCTATTTACCCTCTTAATAAAAGGCTCTAGAGGTTGTAAGGTTTCTGTACATGCATATTGTTTAAATATTCAACACGTCATCAAAATCCTTCTTCTGTTTTTGTATGACCTGCATGTACTTGCAATCATTTCGAAAATGTGCAGCCCCTGACATAAGCACGGGGAAGTTCATATAGTCATCCTGTTCCATCTTACTAGCCGTAAGCGTCCTCTAAAGTCTAAGCTCTCAGTAGCCAAAATGGCTTCCTCTCTTCTCCCTCACCTGCACTAATGTGACAAAATTGTTCAAGCAAATTCCTGCCCCAGAAAGCATCCACAACATTGTTTTCACCTTCCCTGTGACTATTGGGATGCACTCTATTTGACTCAACATATGTTCTCATTGTGTCAACATTCCCCTCTCTTATTGGCCAGAGACTGTTCAATTATCTAATGATAGGACTTTCTATTGGTCCATGAGGATCAAGGGTATGAGGGGTGTTGTATTTTCAGGTGGTGTTAGAGGATCAATGTATCCCCGTTGGGCGTTGCGGTGCTGTGAATGTGTAGGTATATCTGACTGGTTAGACCAGGCCTCTGTGTGGAGAAGATAAGATATTCCCATATTCCCTTAACTAGACACAGCAAATTAAACCCACAAGCCTCTGGAGAGATGGAGGTGACCTCTGACCTATAGAAATACAAGGTCTAGAGTGTATCTGCCCATCAAGATAAAGGAATTGATTTGGTTGGGCATTTGAATGGGCATGTTGTGATCTACACAGTATATATATCTATCTGTCTTGGAACACTATGGATGAAAGAATGGAAGCTCCTCCTTTTCCTCACCCCATACACCCCTGCCACTCCTTACTGTATATTCATAAACACGTGCCTATGTTAAAGAATGCATATATAAGCACGTTCACACAAGCACACACACACACATGCATGCGCACACAAGCATGCACAAACAAGCATAAGTGCACACACACACGCACCTCCCTGCAGAATTGATCGACTATTCCGTCTCAATCCATCTCTCCTTCTGTTACTTAGCAACCAGGTTGTAGGAGTTTTATTCCACTGTATTTTCAGTAAATAAAGTAGATATTATTCATATTAACGCCAGACCCACATAATGTATGCAGTGTTCTATATTTTAAGTGGGTTTATATCTTTATTGATGCATTGTTCGTGTGGAGTGTTACAGGAAGTGATCTGGAAGCCATTATCTAGGCTATACCATAGGAGCGACATATTGGATCAGAAACTGATTACATCAAATGTTAACACTTCCTCTCTTTTCCTTATTGATCATACGAGAGCAGAAGAAATTTATAAATATATATATATAGAATATAAAATGTATATGTTATATTTAAATCTAATTATAGCAAGGAACTATAATTGTGTCCGGAAAAATCTACCCTAATGGTTGGGTTTCTATCATAGCACAACCAATCGATCAGTCAATCAATCAATCAGCCAATCAGCCATTCAGCAGATCAATAAATTAGTTAATACAAAGATGAATGAATGAAGGACAAAAAAAAAATGTATTGGAGACAACAGGAAATGATGATCATGATATACAAGCAATACTGAAGTGCCGGTTCAGAGATGTGAAGCCTCTCTTCTCATCTACCCCGGATCTCTGATTGGATCACACCCACATACAGTCCATATCGTACTCATGCTATTTTCTAATACGGTCATTTGCTGAACATTAGATAAAAGAATGGTGAAAATAGACAAAAGGATGGTGATGATGATGGTGATGATGATGATGATGACTTTATTCTTGACAATGGCGTAAGGTCTATTTTTGTTGTTGTTATAAATAATACCAAATTTCATTTTTGTTTTTATGATATTGATATATTTTACTGATATATTGATTAAAAATGTAATATAATGTATATGTTACTATTTGCAACAACTTTAAGAAAGCTCTAATGAACTAAGTATTATAATTATTTTAGAAATACTTCCATGTTTAGACTACTTCATTTGATGACCTTATTACAACATGAAAAGCCATTTTGATGCTCCTGAAATATCAAATTCAAAGCCGTTTGAACAAACCATTCGCTAAAAAACGTTCAACTTTGTCGAGTTGGTTTATTGGGATAAGTAGCCTATCGAAGAACGTTTTTTCGTTAGTTATGTGAACGGTACAGACCTCTTCTCACATTCACATACATATCTCAACGAATACTGAGACCTTTTGTGCTTTTAAGAGCTGTACACCCATTTTAACCGGAAGTGGGCTAAATATTTCAATTAAAGTTTGATAAACAATTAGCCTGTGGGTTACATAAAAAGCATCAATTACATCAAACCAAATAATCAAATTTAATGAATTCATTATTTGGAATAACTAACCAAAAATGATCTTGTCAATTAAATTGTCACACAGCCTATCTTAGCCTATAGCAAAGAACACTGCATTGTTAAAAGGTAGACAACATATATATATATATATTTCAACGAATATAGCAACTTCAAATGAATCATTAGTTGTTTACCTAAAACAGTTACATTTAACAACGTTTGGATTTCTATTCACTGGATATTGATTACCAATCGTATCGATAGGACCAAGACATAGGCCACCCTTTTCATTATTCTGCCCACAGTCCGTCAGCCGTTGCACTCCAAGAGCAATCCTCTGTTTTGATGAAAACCATGTGAAAGTCAGTTTATTATACTTCAAACTACTTTATTGTTTATTTATTGTGTTATAAATATAATGTGTGAGAGTCAATATCTCCATGTCATATGGATGTAGGCCTATTTTAATTTATCAAAAGAAATCGAGCAACCAACATACACAGCTATAGACACATGTATTTTTCCCGTCTCTGCAAAATAGGATTTAAAAATGAACAGAAAATTGATTTCATATATGAGGGATTATTTCCTGGTTTTAGGAAATAACCATGACGAAGATTGAGAAGTATGTAGAGTGGTCAATAAATCAAATGAGCAAATCAATTCGTAAACTTGGTAAAATAATGAAGGTCCAGTACTACCCAGAAGAATGAAGATTTTTGTGCTCCAAAAAATAACGTTTATTCAGTGTTCTTTATTAACAACTTGACTCTCCTATTACAAAACTTAGAAAAGAGCAACCTCAAATCATGCTTAAAATTAATATTATTCATATTCTTTTGTTAACAATACAACTGTTTTACCTTTCAAAATAACAGGTTGGTTCTTGTGTTTTCTTAAAGCAGTGTGATATTCTAAAAGCAGTATGTTATTCGCTCAAGACTACAAATATACAGTAACACAATGTATACTAAATATATTATACTAAAGCTGAAAAAACTTGAATCGGAAGATCTTTATAAATAAAGCTGCCTGTCATAATATTCTTCAAAAGGAATTCAAATATTTTGTTCACTTCCAAACATGTATGCATTGCCTTATATTGTCTTATATCAATCAACAGCTATAACTCAGATGCTCAAAAAATATAATCCGGCTATTTTCCACACACAAAGGTGATGTGTCATTTTCCTGACACAAAATATTGTTTAGTTCCTTCTTACCAGCCCAGACAACACTGACAACAGGTGCACGCTAAACTCACAGTCAGGGCATCTGATGTCGTGATCTCTGGAAATATTCGCTCACCCGCTACCTGTTTTTGATATCCGACTGGCTGTTCAATTAGTAATTACTTTGTCCAAATATTTCGTTACACTTTTGTACATCAACGTGAAGTGTTTCTAACCAATTTCTTTGATAATATGAACACGAGGCCTGTTGATTTACTGTTCAATTTAAACTTTATTTTAACCAATTAAATCAAAGACTAAATATATTTTCAAAATAAGAGCAATGGTCACTAGAGAGACTGAAGTGTGCAGCCATCATGCAATCAAAACCGACATAATTAATGAACAGGATTATTAAACAAAATGTCTTATTGTTGTCAGAGACTGTACGTAGTTGCATCCTATAGGCGTATCATTCCTACAAAATCTGCACAGTTAAGAAAAGTTACTTGTCCCGTAGCCATATGCATTTTGAGATTTTAGTAATTTGTAGGTCTACAAAGGCTTATCTTGGTGGACATGCAATAAACATATCCTCTCAAAACATCACTGAACTGGTACAGAAAACAACTACTCCAAAAGTGCAAACGAGCCTGGTCATAGCTACAGGTTTGTGGTTTAAAGTTGACTTACAACTTCCACAAAGGACACACACACACACACACACACGGAGAGCTGAGTGTGTGTGACTTGGGTCAGACGAGCAGTATCTAACATCCATCACTATAGCGCCTCAGAGCCAATACCCAGGGTGAAGAGACGCTGCGCATGCCGAGCTAACCGATTCTCTGGCGCTCCAACGGTCATTTATTTCCGATAGCGGCCGGTGGGTCATCGATAGAGGGAGAGTAGGCTAACCCAGGGAGACACGTTCACACGCTGTATGCTTTTTAGAGGTTACAACAGTGTGACCAGTGAAACCTTTACTAGGCTACCCATTTTATTCAACAGTGTTAGGCCTATAGGCCTACGCTTCAATGTCTATTGGCCTGGTAAAGGGCGATACCTAGTCAGTTGAACAACTGAATGCATTCAATCGAAATGTGTCTTCCTCATTTAACCCAACCGCTCTGAATAGAGAAGTGCTGGGACCTGCCTTAATCTACGTCCACGTCATCATGCCTTGCTCAAAGGCAGAACGGCAGATGTTTTCCACTTTGCCAGCTCCGGGATTTGAACCAGCGACCTTTCGGTTACTGGCCCAACGCTTTTAACCGCTACCTGCCGCCTATTTACTTAGAAGTTGTGCTTTTAAGTGCTTTGGAAATGGAAATGACATAATATTTACATAATAACTTTGTTGTTTATTACAGATTCTGGAAACAACTACTGTACTGAATTATCTTAGCGCTGTTATTACACAATACATTTGTTAATCATAAAAATACCATCTGTGAAATAAAGTGAATAAAAGCAATTGTTATATTATAGCAAATTATTCATATTATTATTATTAGGCCTAGTAATAGTACGCCTAGTAGTAGTAGTAGCCTATTAGTAGTATTATTAGGCCAAGTATTATTATTATTATTATTATTATTATATACATTAGGTTATTGTCCAATCTGTCCTGAAAAAGTTAATAAGATGGAATCTCATGGTCACCAGTAAAGTTAAAAAATATCTGAAAACAATATAAATATGCCTGATAGTGCGAGATCTGATTTATAAAAGAGCTTTTTAGAATAAAGAACGTGGTTATTAAGTATACACGTTCACATGTCTAAGCTGTTTTTTGGGCCAAACAAATGGCTCTACTTACCAGCCGAGTGAACTTCAGCACGCTGGACCTCAGAACTTCAGAACACTGGACCTCAGAACTTCAGCACGCTGGACCTCAGAACGTCAGCACGCTGGACCTCAGAACTTCAGAACACTGGACCCCAGAACTTCAGCACGCTGGACCTCAGAACTTCAGAACGCTGGACCTCAGAACTTCAGAACACTGGACCTCAGAACTTCAGCACGCTGGACCTCAGAACTTCAGAATACTGGACCTCAGAACTTCAGCACGCTGGACCTCAGAACTTCAGAACACTGGACCTCAGAACTTCAGCCCGCTGGACCTCAGAACTTCAGAACGCTGGACCTCAGAACTTCAGAACACTGGACCTCAGAACTTCAGAACGCTGGATCTCAGAACTTCAGAACGCTGGACCTCAGAACTTCAGAACGCTGGACCTCAGAACTTCAGAACGCTGGACCTCAGAATTTCAGAACGCTGGACCTCAGAACTTCAGAACGCTGGACCTCAGAACTTCAGAACGCTGGACCTCAGAATTTCAGAACGCTGGACCTCAGAACTTCAGAACGCTAGCTGGAGTTTAGAATGAAACGCTTCAGAACAGGATATGGTTTACCCTTTTTTCTCAATATCATCATGCACGGCGTTAGGATTCTATCTGTGTGACCTCTCCACCCCCTAACAGGGTCAGGCCACATCATTCATCTCTGTCAATCAATACATTGATCAGGTTTATCACTAAGCGCATAAATGCCAAACCATTCACTCCGTGGGAAAACAACGTTTATCTGTAGAAGGGGCACTTGTGCAGAGTGAATAAAATCAAATTGTGCGCATACTGTGATGAAGTATACTCGGAGAGATAGATTGGAGTTTGTTACTTTTAAAAACATTTGGCTTTTACATTTAAATCTCTCAAGCACGCGCGGGCGCGCGCACACACACACATACACAGGTGCATGACTTGATGTCAGACCGACCCCCTGGTACAGACGTCAGTTCAACGTATATTCCACATTGGTTCAACGTATATTCATTGAAATTACGTGGAAACAACGTTTATTCAACCAGTGTGTGCCCAGAGCATACTCTTCACACATATACAGTGTGTTCTGTCTGTGAATCCCACACGACTATAATGCGCGTAACCGTCCCCGTTTTAAATACACAGGGGCGCGCCCACATACATCTTGATACCCGGCTCAGCCAATTTTCAGTGGAAGTGCTGTTGGACAAGGGATGAGATATAGCCAACGAGCGCCTATAACACAGGACAACAACAGAGCCAAACGTGGACGAGGACTTTACGCGATATTTACCTACCTTGGAACAAGATAAATTATTTACAAAAACCATGTTGGATTGACTGGAGAAAAACTCTAATCAATGGATTGGTTTTGAGATCGTTTGGTAATATTATCACTTCAGGAGTCTGAGAGAGGGAGAGTGAGCGCGCGCCTCTGTCTGTGTGTGTGAGTCTGAGTGAAAGCACCGAGGAGGAGCGGGAGAGAGAGGGAGGGGAGGGAGGTGGGATCAAGAAAGATATATTCTTTCAGTGATGGAACTCACAATGGAAAACCTTGGAAACCTCCACGGCGTCTCGCACTCACAGGCCGGGGAACTGATGAGCTCCACGCACGCCCGGCAGTCCTCCGCCCCTTCACACCGGAATCTGGTTTCTCACGCACACGGCCGGTCGGCCATGGTGTCCAGTATGGCCGCGATCCTGGATGGTACTGGGGACTACCGGACAGACCCCTCGGCGCTCTCTGGTCACCTCCACCCGGCTATGAGCATGTGCGAGTCCGGGATGAGCCTGAGCAACACCTACACCACCCTGACCCCGCTCCAGCACCTACCTCCCATATCCACGGTCTCCGACAAGTTCCACCACCCACACCCACACTCCCACCACCACGCAGCCGCCCACCAGCGACTCTCCGCGGGGAACGTCAGTGGGAGCTTTACGTTGATGAGGGATGACCACCGGGGTCTGGCGTCTATGGGAAACCTGTACGGCCACTACCCTAAAGATATGTCCGGCATGGTCCATGGGTCACTCTCCCCGTTATCCAACGGTCTCGGCTCTTTGCACAACTCCCAGCAGACGCTCTCAGCCTACGGTCCAAGTGCTCACCTTACTAATGATGCCAAGATGCTCTCTCCCGTGACAGGCTTCGAGTCCCACGCCGCAATGCTGTCCCGGAGCGAGGAGCACCTTGCCAGGGGTTTAGGCGGCCATGGGCATGGCATGATGTCCAACCTCAACGGGATGCACCATCCGCACAGCCACCTTCACTCCCAGGCCAATGGGGCAGCGATGCTGGCCGAGCGAGAGAGGCACGGGGCTGGGTCCGGCCAGGGAGGAGGGTCGGGAGGGCAGGCGGAGGAGATCAACACGAAAGAGGTGGCTCAACGGATAACGGCAGAGCTGAAGCGCTACTCAATTCCCCAGGCGATTTTCGCCCAGAGGATCCTATGTCGGTCCCAAGGAACCCTCTCGGATCTTCTGCGGAATCCCAAGCCGTGGAGTAAACTCAAGTCAGGCCGGGAGACGTTTAGGAGAATGTGGAAGTGGCTCCAGGAGCCCGAGTTTCAGCGGATGTCTGCCCTTCGGTTGGCGGGTAAGATGCTTCTGGTCTCACGGCCTTTCTCGTGTGGGCTGCGTATTGAAAAGCCGATCGTAACTATTGACGTTTTACGCATAAAAGCGTAGTATCTTCACTCTTTTGTCAAACCCTCGCTATTTAATGTTACGATAAATAACTAGCTGTATAGACTACTATAATGAACCTGATATGCTATATTTCACTTATTTTAGGCTAAAGACGTCCAGCGTTGTAAGAAAAATCACAGTAAAACGAACGTTATACACGTCAGACAAAACCACAACTTCCAAACGATTCAGCACCATAGTCAGTGCAAAACGGGTGCGACAAAAACGAGACCAAGTACGTCTTAAACTTCAGAGCAGACTTTGTGAGAGAATCTTTCTCTCTTTTTAAATCACCGTTTTTGTTGTAGTTGAGAGACACAGTATCTGCGGTACAGTGAAAGTGATTGCATGATATCCCTGTCAGCATGCACACTGTTACACCTCAGCCCAACGTTAACATGGTTTTTGTCGGCTACCCATGCAGCCTGATATAACCATTGAGAGGACCTGGACATTTCATAGTCATGTAAGGCTAATATGAGGCTCTGGGTGTATTATGGAGATATGTGTGCTCTGTCACGCGCCAGGCCGGATGTGTGTGTGTGTAATAATAAATTGCATTTGTAGAGCACTTGACATTTACAGACAGAAATCACAAAGTTATTTACATTGTGTGCTTTAATAATAGGGGAAAACTATTAGGCGAGAATTAAAAGATAGCTAGTGGCCTAGAACTATAAAATACGCATAATAATAAGGGAGGCGACAGAGACTAAAAACATAAAACTTTGTGTCTAAAACATGTCGTCCTGTCCATCGTGGTTCTCTCTAGTGAATCCCATATGTTCCAAACATGTCACCCACACAGTCACTCCCTCTCATGGGTCCCGCTTGCCCCGCCAGCTTGAACATAAAGGCCTAAACTAGTCGCAGGTTGGTATTTATTGTCATTAGTATTGTTCTGGAGGCAGCTCTGCAGAGAGGTCACTAGCTGGCACGCTGGCATAGCCACAAAGTCATACAAACTGAGTTTAAACCTAACCTTAACCCTAACCTTAACCACACTGCTAACCCTAATGTTTAACCCTAACCTTCAATTAAGACCAAAAAGCACATTTTTGTTTTCATGAATTTTTACGATATAGCAGCTGGCCCATCTAGCGGATATCGCTCAGTTCTGCCTCCAGGGCAAGATTCATGACAATACATGTCAACCTACAAACTAGTCGCGCGGGAGGAGAGGGGCGCGTGACCTCTGGCTGCACGGTCAATACGCGAGTTCCCACTCTCCCCTTTTAAATGTGGCACATGGATCAATATTCGAATCCAGACCTGAAAGACAGCTAACCACATGGCCGCGCCGGCTTTTCATTTAGGCAGCTTTTGTAGTTTAAGGTCTAAAATTAGACTAGATAGGCCTATGGGTTGTCCGGTCTGTCTACCACTGGCTTCCTCCTGCTTTGGTGACGCAGACGTTTAGTTGCCTGGTCGAATACCGAATACTGTATCACTGGTTACCTGCCTGTTAAGTTTACTTCGATATTTAAAATGCTGTCGAGCATATCCCTTGGCCATAGAAAAACATTTACTATAAAATACAAACTATTTTCTTGCAAAGGAATTTTCTTGCTACGGACACATTTTCACCACAGTAGGCCCTAAGTGACCAACTAAAGACCACAAACACCTTCGTCATGTTTTAATTATACTTTTTCTCTCTGCGGTTGATTTGTTTGATTCATTTTATCACGTTTATGTTTTACATTTCAATCGTTTTCCAATCAATAATTTCAAAACAAGAGACATTTGAAATGATTGTCCAAGAAAAAATATAATAAACCCCAATGAAAAACTTATAGTTAGAGTTGTTTTTCCAATTGGTTATTACATTTATGAGAAAATTTATAGTTTTACTGTAAAACAGGAGGGATGTTTTCATACAATTTCAGACAAAACCATGTTGTGCCCAATAATGTTTGTACCATGTTTTGTGCTGCTACCATGTTGTGCTGCTGCCATGTTGTGTTTCTACCATGTTGTTGTCATGTTGTGTTGCTACAATGCTGTGTTGTCATGTGTTGCTGCCATGCTATGTTGCTGTCTCAGGTCTCTCTTTATGTAGTGTTGTGGTGTCTCTCTTGTCGTGATGTGTGTTTTGTCCTATATTTATATATATATATTTTAAATTCCCAGCCCCCATCCCCGTAGGAGGCCTTTTGCCTTTTGGTAGGCCGTCATTGTAAATAAGAATTTGTTCTTAACTGACTTGCCTTGTTATATAAAGGATCCTTCCTCTAATCATGGTGAAAACGTTCTCACTCTGTATAATAACTGAATATTCCATTGGCATATCATTTCCGTTCATATGCTTTAATAGTTTAATTTACTCATAAACAAACTGTAGAAACAACTAGGCTAAATCATACAAAGGTTATATGTGATCTCTTTATATGTGTGTCTTTTCTCCATTCTAATCTGTCAAACGGAAGATCACTCTGAACACGGTGTAGTGGTGTGCATTATTTTGTGATTAGTGCCCAGAGGGGTTGATTTTAGTACCCCTCCCCACAAGTACCCCCCCCCACAAAAAATCATATACATCTGAATGGCTGATGAGTTATTGACTCATGATAAGTGTGTGTGTGTGTAAGCCTTTGTGTGTGTGTTTGTGTGTCAGCAAGCATGTGTTGAGTTGAAATGCTGATCGCACCAAATCACAACCAAGTTTCCTGTGTGTATGTGTTCAAGAGTAGCCTGGTCCCAATCCTTCTATCTCGTTGTCATACCATGCATATTTGGCAAGGCATTGAACCAATACAAAAAAAGGAGTTGGTAAAATCACAAACAGACTGGATCAGCAGGCTAGTTCAGGGGTCCATAAGGACACAGACTGTTGAAGCTGCTAGCAGGTTGTTGGAGATTGGGTTCTTGTAGTACATCATTTTCACAGGTGTTACAGTCAATACCACTGATTCCTCTGCACTGTTACACTGTCTACAGGTGTTACAGTCAATACCACTGATTCCTCTGCACTGTCACACTGTCTACAGGTGTTACAGTCAATACCACTGATTCCTCTGCACTGTCACACTGTCTACAGGTGTTACAGTCAATACCACTGATTCCTCTGCACTGTCACACTGTCTACAGGTGTTACAGTCAGTACCACTGATTCCTCTGCACTGTCACACTGTCTACAGGTGTTACAGTCAATACCACTGATTCCTCTGCACTGTTACACTGTCTACAGGTGTTACAGTCAATACCACTGATTCCTCTGCACTGTCACACTGTCTACAGGTGTTACAGTCAATACCACTGATTCCTCTGCACTGTCACACTGTCTACAGGTGTTACAGTCAGTACCACTGATTCCTCTGCACTGTCACACTGTCTACAGGTGTTACAGTCAATACCACTGATTCCTCTGCACTGTCACACTGTCTACAGGTGTTACAGTCAATACCACTGATTCCTCTGCACTGTCACACTGTCTACTCCACAGGTCAGACAGTGCAAGAGTTGTTTGAAGTTCTACAGCTACAGAATGGATACTGGTGCAACCTTTTCCTGATAGGTAGCATATCTAAAAAATACAGTGAAAAGCCAGATAGATACAGTGGGGCAAAAAAGTATTTAGTCAGCCACCAGTTGTGCAAGTTCTCCCACTTAAAAAGATGAGAGAGGCCTGTAGTTTTCATCATAGGTACACTTCAACTATGATAGACAAAATGAGATTTTTTTTCTCCATAAAATCACATTGTAGGATTTTTAATGAATTTATTTGCAAATTATGGTGGAAAATAAGTATTAGGTCACCTACAAACAAGCAAGATTTCTGGCTTTCACAGACCTGTAACTTCTTCTTTAAGAGGCTCCTCTGTCCTCCACTCGTTACCTGTATTAATGGCACCTGTTTGAACTTGTTATCAGTATAAAAGACACCTGTCCACAACCTCAAACAGTCACACTCCAAACTCCACTATGGCCAAGACCAAAGAGCTGTCAAAGGACACCAGAAACAAAATTGTAGACCTGCACCAGGCTGGGAAGACTGAATCTGCAATAGGTAAGCAGCTTGGTTTGAAGAAATCAACTGTGGGAGCAATTATTAGGAAATGGAAGACATACAAGACCACTGATAATCTCCCTCGATCTGGGGCTCCACGCAAGATCTCACACCGTAGGGTCAAAATAATCACAAGAACAGTGAGCAAAAATCTCAGAACCACACGGGGGGACCTAGTGAATGACCTGCAGAGAGCTGGGACCAAAGTAACAAAGCCTACCATCAGTAACACACTACGCCGCCAGGGACTCAAATCCTGCAGTGCCAGACGTGTCCCCCTGCTTAAGCCAGTACATGTCCAGGCCCGTCTGAAGTTTGCTAGAGAGCATTTGGATGATCCAGAAGAAGATTGGGAGAATGTCATATGGTCAGATGAAAAAACTAAACTCGTCGTGTTTGGAGGACAAAGAATGCTGAGTTGCATCCAAAGAACACCATACCTACTGTGAAGCATGGGGGTGGAAACATCATGCTTTGGGGCTGTTTTTCTGCAAAGGGACCAGGACGACTGATCCGTGTAAAGGAAAGAATGAATGGGGCCATGTATCGTGAGATTTTGAGTGAAAACCTCCTTCCATCAGCAAGGGCATTGAAGATGAAACGTGGCTGGGTCTTTCAGCATGACAATGATCCCAAACACACCGCCCGGGCAACGAAGGAGTGGCTTCGTAAGAAGCATTTCAAGGTCCTGGAGTGGCCTAGCCAGTCTCCAGATCTCAACCCCATAGAAAATCTTTGGAGGGAGTTGAAAGTCCGTGTTGCCCAGCAACAGCCCCAAAACATCACTGCTCTAGAGGAGATCTGCATGGAGGAATGGGCCAAAATACCAGCAACAGTGTGTGAAAACCTTGTGAAGACTTGTGAAGACAAAGGGTATATAACAAAGTATTGAGATAAACTTTTGTTATTGACCAAATACTTATTTTCCACCATAATTTGCAAAGAAATTCATTAAAAATCCTACAATGTGATTTTCTGGATTTGTTTTTCTCATTTTGTCTGTCATAGTTGAAGTGTACCTATGATGAAAATTACAGGCCTCTCTCATCTTTTTAAGTGGGAGAACTTGCACAATTGGTGGCTGACTAAATACTTTTTTGCCCCACTGTAGGTAGATGGATATATACAGTTGAAGTCAGAAGTTTACATACACTTAGGTTGGAGTCATTACAACTTGTTTTTCAACCGCTCCACAAATTTCTTGTCAATAAACTACAGTTTTGGCAAGTCGGTTAGGACATCTACTTTGTGCATGACACAAGTAATTTTTCCAACAATTGTTTGCAGACAGATTATTTCACTTAAAATTCACTGTATCACAATTCCAGTGGGTCAGAAGTTTACATACATTAAGTTGACTGTGCCTTTAAACAGCTTGGAAAATTCCAGAAAATGATGTCATGGCTTTAGAAGCTTCTGATAGGCTAATTGACATCATTTGAGTCAATTGGAGGTGTACCTGTGGATGTATTTCAAGGCCTACCTTCAAACTCAGTGCCTCTTTGCTTGACATCATGGGAAAATCAAAAGAGATCAGCCAAAAAATTGTAGACCTCCACAAGTCTGGTTCATCCTTGGGAGCAATTTCCAAACACCTGAAGGTACCACGTTCGTCTGTACAAACAATAGTACGCAAGTATAAAAACCATGGGACCATGCAGCCGTCATACCGATCAAGAAGGAGACGCGTTCTGTCTCCTAGAGATGGATGTACTTTGGTGCGAAAAGTGCAAATCAATCCCAGAACAATCCCAGAACAAGGTACAAAAGTATCAATATCCACAGTAAAACGAGTCCTATATCGACACAACCTGAAAGGCCGCTCAGCAAGGAAGAAGCCACTGCTCCAAAACCGCCCCCAAAAAAGCCAGACTACGGTTTGCAATTGCACATGGGGACAAAGATCATACTTTTTGGAGAAATGTCCTCTGGTCTGATGAAACAAAAATAGAACTGTTTGGCAATAATGACCATCGTTATGTTTGGAGGAAAAAGTGGGAGGCTTGCAAGCCAAAGAACACCATCCCAACTGTGAAGCACGGGGGTGGCAGCATCATGTGGTGGGGGTGCTTTGTTGCACTTCACAAAATAGATGGCATCATAAGGCAGGAAAATTATGTGGATATATTGAAGAAACATCTCAAGACATCAGTCAGGAAGTTAGAGCTTGGTCGCAAATGGGTCTTCCAAATGGACAATGACCCCAAGCATACTTCCAAAGTTGTGGCAAAATGGCTTAAGGACAACAAAGTCAAGGTATTGGAGTGGCCATCACAAAGCCCTGACCTCAATCCTATAGAAGATTTGTGGGCAGAACTGAAAAAGCGTGTGCGAGCAAAGAGGCCTACAAACCTGACTCAGTTACACCAGCTCTGTCAGGAGGAATGGGCCAAAATTCACCCAAATTATTGTGGGAAGCTTGTGGAAGGCTACCCGAAACGTTTGACCCAATTTAAACAATTTAAAGGCAATGCTACCAAATACTAATTGAGTGTATGTAAACTTCTGACCCACTGGGAATGTGATGAAAGAAATTAAAGCTGAAATAAATCATTCTCTCTACTATTATTCTGACATTTCACATTCTTAAAATAAAGTGGTGATCCTAACTGACCTAAGACAGGGAATTGTTACTCGGATTAAATGTCAGGAATTGTGAAAAACTGAGTTTAAATGTATCTGGCTAAGGTGTATGTAAACTTCCGATTTCAACTGTAGGTAGGTAGGTAGGTAGGTAGATAGATAGATAGATAGCTGTAGCCGTATAGCTGTGCTAGTGATTGTCATTAATAGTGTAGCTCTGTCCTTTCCCTGTTTGCCTGGCTTTGCACATAGGAAATCAATAAAGCTGCTTCCCATTCCCAACCCCCGCTCTCTGTCTGTCTGTCTGTCTGTCTGTCTGTCTCTTACTTTCTCTCTCTCTCTCTCATTTTGTCTTTGCCATCTTCTCTGCAGTACATCAAAAAAACATAACCTATCATCCATTATGACTGCCACTAGCACCGTACAGGCTGCTTCAGTGGTCTGGAAACCCACACACTGCAGGAAACAGAGTTGAGGGATAAAGCTTGAGGACTGGAAACCCACACACTGCAGGATACAGAGTTGAGGGATAAAGCTTGAGGACTGGAAACCCACACACTGCAGGAAACAGAGTTGATGGTTAAAGCTCGAGGACTGGAAACCCACACACTGCAGGAAACAGAGTTGAGGGATAAAGCTTGAGGACTGGAAACCCACACACTGCAGGAAACAGAGTTGATGGTTAAAGCTCGAGGACTGGAAACCCACACACTGCAGGAAACAGAGTTGAGGGATAAAGCTTGAGGACTGGAAACCCACACACTGCAGGAAACAGAGTTGAGGGATAAAGCTCGAGGACTGGAAACCCACACACTGCAGGAAACAGAGTTGAGGGATAAAGCTCGAGGACTGGAAACCCACACACTGCAGGAAACAGAGTTGAGGGATAAAGCTCGAGGACTGGAAACCCACACACTGCAGGAAACAGAGTTGAGGGATAAAGCTCGAGGACTGGAAACCCACACACTGCAGGAAACAGAGTTGATGGTTAAAGCTCGAGGACTGGAAACCCACACACTGCAGGAAACAGAGTTGAGGGATAAAGCTTGAGGACTGGAAACCCACACACTGCAGGAAACAGAGTTGAGGGATAAAGCTCGAGGACTGGAAACCCACACACTGCAGGAAACAGAGTTGATGGTTAAAGCTTGAGGACTGGAAACCCACACACTGCAGGAAACAGAGTTGAGGGATAAAGCTCGAGGACTGGAAACCCACACACTGCAGGAAACAGAGTTGATGGTTAAAGCTCGAGGACTGGAAACCCACACACTGCAGGAAACAGAGTTGAGGGATAAAGCTCGAGGACTGGAAACCCACACACTGCAGGAAACAGAGTTGAGGGATAAAGCTCGAGGACTGGAAACCCACACACTGCAGGAAACAGAGTTGAGGGATAAAGCTCGAGGACTGGAAACCCACACACTGCAGGAAACAGAGTTGATGGTTAAAGCTCGAGGACTGGAAACCCACACACTGCAGGAAACAGAGTTGATGGTTAAAGCTCGAGGAAGGAAGGAAATCCATCTACTATAATGTGATAAATGTGAGGAGGAAAAGCTGCAAATCTACTGTGTCATTTTAGTGTAAGAGCTGTTTGAAAAGACCACCTGAAATTTCAGTCTGTTTTGGTGGGATGGAGTTTTGGCCTGCCTGGTGACATCACCAGGCAATCATTTAGTTAACAGACCAATAAGAAAGAGAGTTCCAAACCTCTCTGCCAATCACAGCTAGTTTTCAGTTGTCCTCTCCTCACAAAGACCACTCCCTAGACTGTCCTAGCAAAAATATTGCTTTGCTGAGAAGCATTTTTCTTCTTCTTTTTGACAATTTTAATTTAAAACCCAGAAATGATTTGATATTGATATAAAAACGTCTGCATTGGACCATTAAGTTGTCCTTTGTAGCTCAGTTGGTAGAGCATGGCGCTTGTAACTCCAGGGTAGTGGGTTTGGTTTGATTATTCCCTGGACCACCCATATGTTAAACGTATGCAAGCATGACTGTAAGTTGCTTTGGATAAAAGCGCCTGCTAATTAGCATATTATTAAGTCAGGATTTGGTCTATGGTGTACAGCAGTTGTCTTTGTGGTTCATTCTTTCTCTGCAACTGTGTCAGTTGGTGTTCACCATGGTTAGAGAGCTACAAGGTAGGCATGCTTTCGCTCCAGCCCAGCACTAACATATGTGATTCAGCTATACCAGCTGAGCTGTGGCGTGAGGTGGGGAGCTGTCCATGTTCCTGATCATTCAGACTGCACTGTGGTTCTGAATGGACAGCTGGTCCCAGGTGTGTCATTCGTGATAGTGGAGGTAGAACTGGGACAGAGCGAACAATCTGATCATAAGTCAGATGCTGTTTGATCATATTCATCAGGGTTCAATGCTCAGAATATTGTTGTTATTATTAGATGTTATTATTAGAAATGTGATCTACAGAATGGAATAACACTATTTATAAACTGGGTGGTTCAATCCCTGAATGTTGATTGGCTGACAGCCGTGGTCGTATACAACGGGTATGACAAAACGTTTATTTTTACTGATCTAATTACGTTGGTAACCAGTTTATAATAGCAATAAGGTACCTCGGGGGTATGTGGTATATGGCCAATATACCACGGCTAAGGGCTGTATCCAGACACTCCGCGTTGTGCCTAAGAACAGCCGTTAGCTGTGGTATATTGGCCATATATGTCACGATCGTCTTCTTGACAGAGATTGGACCAAGGCGCAGCGTGTGCAAAATACATCCATACACAAATTATTGAGAAGAGAGAGAAAACACAAAACGAACACTATATACAAACTAACAAAACAACAAACGACCGTGAAGCTAAATAACGTAAGTGCACAGACAAGCAACAAACGTTCAACATAGACAACTACCCACAAAAGCCTACTGCCTATGACTGCCTTAAATATGGCTCCCAATCAGAGACAATGAATGACAGCTGTCTCTGATTGAGACCCAATCTAGGCAGCCATAGACATAACTAGACAACCTCACTCTTCTCTACCCCATACACATACAACACCCCTAGACTAAACAAAAACACACAAAGACAACCCACCCCAACTCACGCCCTGACCAACTAAATAAATAACAGAAAAAGGAACAATAGGTCAGGAACGTGACATAACCCCCCCCTTAAGGTGCGAACTCCGAGCGCACCAGCATAAAGTCTAGGGGAGGGTCTGGGTGGGCGTCTGTCCACGGTGGCGGCTCTGGCGCTGGTCGTGGTCCCCACCCCACCATAGTCACTACCCGCTTTCGTAGCCTCCTCCAAATGGCCACCCTCCAAATTAACCCCACCGGACTAAGGGGCAGCACCGGACTAAGGGGCAGCACCGGACTAAGGGGCAGCACCGGACTAAGGGGCAGCACCGGACTAAGGGGCAGCACCAGGACTAAGGGGCAGCACCAGGATAAGGGGCAGCACCAGGATAAGGGGCAGCACCAGGATAAGGGGCAGCACCAGGATAAGGGGCAGCTCCGGACTGGATGGCGGATCCTGGCTGGCTGGCGGATCCTGGCTGGCTGGCGGATCCTGGCTGGCTGGCGGATCCTGGCTGGCTGGCGGATCCTGGCTGGCTGGCGGATCCTGGCTGGGTGACGGATCCTGGCTGGATGGCGGATCCTGGCTGGATGACGGCTCTGGCGGATCCTGGCTCGCTGACGGCTCTGGCGGGTCATGGCTCGCTGACGGCTCTGGCTGGTCATGGCTCGCTGACGGCTCTGGCTGGTCATGGCTCGCTGACGGCTCTGGCTGGTCATGGCTCGCTGACGGCTCTGGCTGGTCATGGCTCGCTGACGGCTCTGGCTGGTCATGGCTCGCTGACGGCTCTGGCTGGTCATGGCTCGCTGACGGCTCTGGCTGGTCATGGCTCGCTGACGGCTCTGGCTGGTCATGGTTCGCGGAGGCTCTGGCTGATCCGGTCTGGCGGAAGGCTCTGGCTGATCCGGTCTGGCGGAAGGCTCTGGCTGATCCGGTCTAGCGGAAGGCTCTGGCTGATCCGGTCTGGCGGAAGGCTCTGGCTGATCCGGTCTGGCGGAAGGCTCTGGCTGATCCGGTCTGGCGGAAGGCTCTGGCTGATCCGGTATGGCGGAAGGCTCTGGCTGATCCGGTCTGGCGGAAGGCTCTGGCCGTCTGCCAAGCAGCGCCTGAACTGCCCGTCTGCCAAGCGGCGCCTGAACTGCCCGTCTGCCAAGCGGCCCAGGGTCCCTTTCCGTCCAATATTTCCTCCCAAGTCCACGAGTCCTGGTTCCTCTCACGCTGCTTGATCCATGGTTGGTGGGTAGTTCTGTCACGATCGTCTTCTTGACAGAGATTGGACCAAGGCGCAGCGTGTGCAAAATACATCTTCTTTTATTGAGAAGAGAGAGAAAACACAAAACGAACACTATATACAAACTAACAAAACAACAAACGACCGTGAAGCTAAATAACGTAAGTGCACAGACAAGCAACAAACGTTCAACATAGACAACTACCCACAAAAGCCTACTGCCTATGACTGCCTTAAATATGGCTCCCAATCAGAGACAATGAATGACAGCTGTCTCTGATTGAGACCCAATCTAGGCAGCCATAGACATAACTAGACAACCTCACTCTTCTCTACCCCATACACATACAACACCCCTAGACTAAACAAAAACACACAAAGACAACCCACCCCAACTCACGCCCTGACCAACTAAATAAATAACAGAAAAAGGAACAATAGGTCAGGAACGTGACAATATACCACACCCCCTCGTGGCTTATTGATTAATTATACCCTTATCGCTCTGTTGTGGGGGCGCCCATACCCCAACACTGCCAGCGCCATTCATATATTTTGTTGACCAATGTCTTTGATGCCGTCTATGAAAGATTAATGCCAATCTGTAGTTTAGCCCCGTGTTCTTGGTTTTTCAGATCGCTGCAAGTAAACGAACTCTATCAAAACGTAAACAAAAACAGAGTGATATGTGAAAAAAGAGAGCGAGAGCTGGGATTGATTCAGAGTTGGGGAGTTTGGGCTTTGTGTGAACAGGCTGATAGAGGTAGGGTAGTGAAAGGATCGATAGAGACTTTAATAATTGATAAGCATGAGGGAGAGGGAGATGGAGGAGAGTGGAAGGAAGAGAGAGAAGGAGGAGTAGAGTGGCGTAGCCCTGGTAAGAGACTCACTTCTGAGTAAGCAAAGCCAAATGTGTGGTTAACACACAGCGTCAACCACAACCCCGACATAGGTGTGGTACCTACAAACAGAATTGTGTATAACATGCTGTTTAAACCTGTAGAAAAACACAAACATCACACCTCAGACACTAAGAACGCACTGGTTAAATATGTGGTCAACAGCAACTGCATATCCTAACACTTTTGAATTGAACCTCTATTGAAACCTGAAAGTAATTTTATGATAAAGAATATCTTGTAGAAAGGAGACAGATTTACATAGAATAGCCCTCGCAAGACAAAGGCAGTGTTTTTTAACAGAGGATTCTAGTGTATGTAGTCTGCCATATTAACGATCCATTTCTGCTTATGTCAGCAAAACCACCTTAATGCAATCCAGGCTTGTGATGTCATTTCGTTTTTAAAGGTTGCTATGGTTTATGGGGTATGTAATGCATCTTTATGGAGGCATGCATGCACATTGTAGTGTGTGTGTGCGTGTGTGCGTGTGTGTGCGTGTGTGTTTGTGTTTGTGTGTGGTGTGTACATGTGTGATTGGGTTATACAGTGTGTCTGCACTATACATTGTTCAGGCTTATCTGACTCGCTCAGAATCGGTATCGATTTACTCTCCTCTGCTCTCTCTCTCTCTCTCTCTCTCTCTCTCAGTCTCCCTCCATCTCTGGCACTGCACCAGCAGAAGCCACCCGAGCAGATCCATCCCTCCCCTTTCCTCCCCCTCCTCTCCCCTCTGCATCATTGACTCTCCCATCAATGGTCCTCCCTGCTACTACAGAATAAACATCCATGTTTACTGCTACCAGCTCTCCCAGTCTCAGAATTACATCTTCATCCATGTTTACTGCTACCAGCTCTCCCAGTCTCAGAATTACATCTTCATCCATGTTTACTGCTACCAGCTCTCCCAGTCTCAGAATTACATCTTCATCCATGTTTACTGCTACCAGCTCTCCCAGTCTCAGAATTACATCTTCATCCATGTTTACTGCTACCAGCTCTCCCAGTCTCAGAATTACATCTTCATCCATGTTTACTGCTACCAGCTCTCCCAGTCTCAGAATTACATCTTCATCCATGTTTACTGCTACCAGCTCTCCCAGTCTCAGAATTACATCTTCATCCATGTTTACTGCTACCAGCTCTCCCAGTCTCAGAATTACATCTTCATCCATGTTTACTGCTACCAGCTCTCCCAGTCTCAGAATTACATCTTCATCCATGTTTACTGCTACCAGCTCTCCCAGTCTCAGAATTACATCTTCATCCATGTTTACTGCTACCAGCTCTCCCAGTCTCAGAATTACATCTTCATCCATGTTTCTCAAATGTCAAATTTCGAAGTTGCAATCCAAGTTCAGGCATTAATTCCAAGTTATTAAGGTTAGGCATTAACTCAGAATGGTTCAGGGTTAAGTTTTGGGTAGCGCTATATATAATTCATTATTATTGTTAGTGTTATGAAGACTATCAAAGGGGAATAGGTCAATATTTACATAACATATACAATCATTCTCTCATCTGGGCTGTAACGGAGGAATTCATTTTAAAACATAAAAAAAGCCTAAATTGTCGAATTATTTGTAGCCTTGTAAAAGGTAATGAAAGACTGGGGATCAGATCTCTGCATGAATATTCGTAGACACGCTCAGCTGGGAGGGTTCGGCCGGAGATGTGCTGTTCGTAGTTCTGAACATAGTTCTCTCCGTATAGGCGCTGTCCGTGGTTCTGACCATTCATTATCTCAGTATTGGCGCTGTCCGTGGTTCTGACCATTCATTATCTCGGTATAGGCGCTGTCCGTGGCTCTGACCATTCATTCTCTCGGTATAGGCGCTGTCCGTGGTTCTGACCATTCATTATCTCAGTATTGGCGCTGTCCGTGGTTCTGACCCTTCATTATCTCAGTATTGGCGCTGTCCGTGGTTCTGACCATTCATTCTGTCAGTATAGGCGCTGTCCGTGGTTCTGAACATTCATTATCTCAGTTTTGGCGCTGTCCGTGGCTCTGACCATTCATTATCTCGGTATAGGCGCTGTCCGTGGCTCTGACCATTCATTCTGTCAGTATAGGCGCTGTCCGTGGTTCTGAACATTCATTATCTCAGTTTTGGCGCTGTCCATGGACTGCACAACGTTGGCATTCGTATTTGCATTCTGAAGGGAATATATAACGTTTGGTGGCAACATTGTGCCCCTTAAAAAGATGACAAGCTGACTTAGCCAGTCCCTATTCCCCAAATGTCCGTTTTGTAAACCCAGCAGTGCATTCACTAGGCTACTTGAAACCTGTGTGTGTGTGTGTGTGTGTGTGTGTGTGTGTGTGTGTGTGTGTGTGTGTGTGTGTGTGTGTGTGTGTGTGTGTGTGTGTGTGTGTGTGTGTGTGTGTGTGTGTGTGTGTGTTTGTGTGTGTGTGTGTGTGTGTGTGTGTGTGGATATTTCTGTCGAATTTACACCTATTCTCATGTTTAGAATGTACAATAATAACACTAACGTTACATTTACACAACTTCAATTAAATGAAATGGAAGACGGAAACATGCGCATAACATGAGGAACGGTCACCGGTTTATTTGATTTATCTTTTGTAATAATAATATATTTTTTGGCTACTTCTATACATATTTCACTGATGAAATTATTTGACAAAAATGTACCAAAAGAAATACAACAACTAATGATGTAAATAAGCCTACTTAAAAGAAACATTTATTTGTCTCTTTTTCTCACAGCCAAACGGCAGAAAAGTAAAACATGGCTTGCTGAAATAGTCAAGTCGTGCATGATATGATCTAAATGTACACGAATCCGCATCAGTTTACTTTTTCCTATTTTCAGAAACAATTGTAAATATGCATGAATAAATACGATACATACGCATCACTTATTTCCCGGTTTCCTTAGTTTTATTTATTTATTCAATTTGTTGCTACATATTATTATTTTAATGTTATCCATAATTTGGAGGAAAAACTAAACCATGTTCTGAACTCTAAAGCCCCTTATTTTAACCGTGTAGCCAAATTCATTTAGCATTAAGAGCCTGTGACATATAGGCTATACATTTGTATTTTTTTGAACCTTTATTTAACTAGGCAAGTCAGAACAAATTCTTATTGACAATTACGGCCTACCCTGGTCAAACCCTAACCCGGGCGACGCTGGGCCAATCGTGCGCCGCCCAATGGGACTCTCAATCACGGCCGTTTGTGATACAGCCTGGAATCGTACTAGGGTCTGTAGTGACGTCTTTAGCTCTGAGGTGCAGTGCCTTAGACCCCTGCGCCACCCGGGAGCCCGAGAGGCTCAGGCATAGCCTTTTCAACTCAATACCAGTGCTTGACTTGGCAGGAGCTAACCGGCACCTGAAATGTTCTACTGCTTGAGCTCCTGTTTCTCTTATAGAATCTCAAAGTATTGTGGAGCTCCCGCGCTTAAATATAAACAGTACCAGCACCGGAATTACTACCGAAAACCTTTTCAGTCCAGGTCAAGCACTGCCCCATAGTACAAACACCATACGAATAAACTGTTTTAAATAAATATCGTGTGCACAATAGGATAGCTTTTAAGAATAAATTGCATAATAAACAATTTCTGAAACCTTATTGTTCTATCGAATAAACAGCAGTTGTCTCCTTTCACTTTATAGGCTATGCCGCGAATAACAAATGGCTAGGAAGAATTTCTACATTTCCGAAATATTTAGGTTCACAATATTGTGAATTATTTTCCCAAACATTCATTGTTACAGTTTGATAAAATAATATCTGCAATGAATATATAATGTAAATGCATTTTCAAAGGTATAGTAGCAACGAGAAGATCATTCAACTGCAATTACTTGCTTGTCTTAGGCTACATTAGAAAGAAAAGGATTTCATTAACAAATGAACGAAATGTTTCAGCAAAATCAATCAATTTTCAATGAATTACAGCAGCTTCTGATGTAGGGACGGCTGTTGCTCGGCATGCCTCTGTGGGAACCCAACCGTTGACTTTACAGAATGCATTGGCTCTAATCAATACAATCAATGAGCGTAGATCTCAAAGGTGTGACGGACAGTGATTGATTGACATAAACTGTTTCTCGCCTGCAGTAGTCCGGCCGGTAAGGGAGAAGGCTCGTCTCACCGCACGCAAAACGCGATCACGTCATTCCGCCCCAGCCTCGGTCCCAGGCACACCGCTATAGCAGCACGGTGCGGTCAGTTATGAAACGCACACACACACACACACACACACACACACACACACACACACACACACACACACACACACACACACACACACACACACACACACACACACACACACACACACACACACACACACACACACACACACACACACACACTTAAAGGGCAAAATACAGCACCTTTAAGGATCCTTTGAAAACACACAGTCATTTTAATTAAATAACATTTTCATCATCAAACCTAAGATAACACATATGCATTGAAGTGTTTATACATAAACCCCTGCTTGCCAATGTTTGGGTCAGGATTTTTGCAGTGTTTGCACATGCCTATTTGCATATTTTTTCAGGCCTTTTATGCAAAGGTTTTAGATAAGCTTTTGCAATTGTATAAACCTATAATAACATAGTTACTTTCACCCAAACTGTG
>NC_092108.1:15158407-15263407 GCF_045679555.1 Salvelinus alpinus | reverse complement strand
ACGGTCCAGTATATCCTGCGCCGGCTCTACGCACTGTGTCCACAGCGCGCCTTCACAGTCCAGTACGTCCTGTGCCTCCTCCCCGCACTCGCCCTGAGGTGTGTGTCACCAGCCCGGTGCCACTTGTACCGGCCCCACGCATCAGGCCTCCAGTGCGCCTCCCCATTCCAGAGCTTCCGGCGACAGTTCCCAGTCCAGAGCTCCGGCGACAGTTCCCAGTCCAGAGCTTCCAGTAACAGTTCCCCGTCCAGAGCTTCCGGCGACAGTTCCCAGTCCAGAGCTTCCGGCGACAGTTCCCAGTCCAGAGCTTCCGGCGACAATTTCCAGTCCAGAGCTTCCGGCGACGTTTCACAGTCCGGAACCTCCAACGACGGTCCACAGTCCGGAACCTCCTGAGACGGTCCACAGTCCGGAACCTCCTGAGACGGTCCACAGTCCGGAACCTCCTGAGACGGCCACAGTCCGGAACCTCCTGAGACGGTCCGCAGTCCGGAACCTCTTGAGACGGTCCGCAGTCCGGAACCTCCTGAGACGGTCCGCAGTCCGGAACCTCCTGAGACGGTCGGCAGTCTAGAGCCTCCAGCGACGGTCGGCAGTCCGGAACCTCCAGAGACGGTCGGCAGTCCGGAGCCTCTAGCGACGGTCGGCAGTCCGGAGCATCCAGCGACGGTCGGCAGTCCGGAGCCTCTAGCGACGGTCGGCAGTCCGGAGCATCCAGCGACGGTCGGCAGTCCGGTGCCTCCAGCGACAGTCTGCGGTCCAGAGCCTCCAGCGAGGGTTCCCAGTCCGGAGCCTCCAGCGACGGTTCCCAGTCCGGAGCCTTCTGCGATGATCTACGGTTCGGAGTCCCCGGCAACGATCTACGTCCGGAGTCCCCGGCGACGATCCACGGTCCGGAGCCTCCGGCGACGATCCACGGTCCGGAGTCCCCGGCGACGATCTACGGTCCGGTTCCCCCGGCAACGATCTACGGTCCGGTTCCCCCGGCGACGATCTACGGTCCGGTTCCCCCGGCGACGATCTACGGTCCGGTTCCTCTGGCAACGATCCACAGTCCGGAGCTTCCGGCGACGATCCATGGTCCGATTCCACGGAGGCGGAGCGATCAGCGAGCGGAGTGGGGTCTACGCCCCGAACCGGAGCAGCCACCGAGGCTAGATGCCCACCCGGACCCTCCCTCATAGAGTCAGGTTTTGCGGCCGGAGTCCGCACCTTTGGGGGGGGTACTGTCACGCCTTGACCTTAGAGAGCCTTTTTATTTCTCTATTTGGTTAGGTCAGGGTGTGATTTGGGTGGGCAATCTAGTATTCCTATTTCTTTGTTTGGCCTGGTATGGTTCCCAATCAGAGGCAGCTGTCTATCGTTGTCTCTGATTGGGGATCATACTTAGGCAGCCTATTTTCCCACCTTAGGTTGTGGGATCTTGTTTTTGCATAGTTGCTGTCTAGCCCTGCAGAACGTTACGTTCGGTTTTGTATTTTGTTGTTTTGTCGGAGTACAATATTAAAAATCATGAACACTTTCCACGCTGCGCTTTGGTCTCATTCATCTAACGACGGACGTAACAGAATGTGAAACTGAACATACTTAAAGAGACCGCAAAGAACTCTGGGTTTTATTATTTATTATTGGCCTTGTTTCAGGGCGGAGCTCATTACAATAATACTATATTGTTAATTTTTACATTTATAATTAGTTCATTTTGTAGACACTCTTATCACACCATAGTGCCATCATAATTCTAATACCAATGAAGGCTGAACTGCTATAATAAATGGTATGGAAAAGTAATTTGAAAATACTAATTACAGCTCTCAAAATTATCTTTGTTACAACAAATATTGGATTGTAGTTCAGCCCAGTGCAATTCAAATGACAAAATACTCAGAAGTAACTGAAATAGATATTTCAAATACACAGAACAGAAATACTGCTCATCTCTGCCTGCATCCATCCTTTAATTATGTCCCCCCCACTTACTCCATCCCTCCTTTAATTATCTCCTCCCCACTTACTCTTTCCCTCCCTCTCTTCACCCCCTCTCCATTTCATGTAGGAGGTTCCTGTTTGAGATATACTTTTGTATATTATCAATATTGCCAGTAAAATGAGGGCCAAATTCAACAATATGGGCAAATGCTCTTGGAAAAGCTTGGAAGACAGGAGGAAACTAAACTCTCCCCCTCCCTTCTCCCCGTCTTCTTCCTCTGCAGCCTGTAAGCGGAAGGAGCAGGACCAGGGTCGTGAGAGGAACCTGGTCCCCAAGAAACAGCGGTTGGTATTCACGGACCTGCAGCGCCGCACGCTGGCGGCCATCTTTAGGGAGAACCGCCGTCCATCCAAGGAGATGCAGATCACCATCAGCCATCAGCTAGGCCTGGAGCTCTCCACCGTTTCCAACTTCTTCATGAACGCTCGCCGACGCTGCCACGCCGACCGCTGGGGGTCCACTGGAGGCGCAGAGGGGAACGAGCACGCGGGTGTGCACGGGAGCGTGCACGGGCACGGTCATATGCACGCTCATGGGAACAACAACAACGCCGGTTTATCCCCGGCACAACCGGGCACCTCCTCTGCTACCACCTTCTCCAAGGCCTGAGAGGGAGGGGAAGAGGGTGGGAGAGGATGGAGGGAACTAAAGCAGGGGTCACTGACCCTGGTGGTCCTGGAGGGCTGTAGTGTGTGCATGCTTTTTTTCCAGCCCAGCACTAACACACCTGATTCATCTACTGAGTTGAATCAGAAGTATATGACCATTGGTCTGAAGGTGTTCTCTTTTTGTGCTGAATCTCGCCCTTTACTCTATTTACTTTTGTCTGTCAGAAATCAACGAGAAACCAATGGGTCTGGGGAGGATGTATTGGTATCCCAAATTATCCTCAGACACTTTAGTTTGAGCAAATCTGTCAGTAAACCAAAGGAAAAACGATCCAGAGAAATTCTGAGGGTCGGTTCAAATCTAAAATAGCTAAGATCAGTTAGGCCCACAGAATCGCTTTCTCTCTCTTTTGGGATTGATCGGTCCACAAGCTTAAGTTTTTGACTAATGGACCAAGCAAATACACCAAAGACAAGCCCATGGTAATAGACCTGACTGCACAACATCAGTGGCCATGTGTGTGAAAAAGGCAAGGATAAACATGCAGACATGTTCTCTTGTTCTCTGCTCAGTCAGAAAAACACACCTTTCACTGTTTGTGTGTGTGTATGTTCTGTACATGCATGTATGCTTGCATGTGTGTGTGTGTACAATTCCACTCCAGGGGGTGTAATTTCTGAGCAGCAATCTGTTTTCTGCAGTGCAAGTGCAACAGTGCTACCTGCTGGTCGTTACATCACACTGTTGAGTGTTTCTGTGTGACAGGAGTAGGCAAATCATTTTTATCAGAGCGCATGGTCGGGGAGCAGGAACACAGTTATAATAATTTGTACGCTGCAAATTGACCACAACTAAGCCCAAAAAGAGATTGTATTTGAAAATAACAATAATTTCATTCCTTGATTACATTGAGACATGCATGATCACGTCTAATCTTTTATTCGTTGGAATAATTTGGAGCAGACGTCCTAAATTAAAGTAATTTTTTGCTGAATTCCTTGTGATTTGACAGTATTTTTGACCAAATGCTAAAATCCCCCAAAATTATGATTATTATGTTTTACTAAAAACTTTGGCGGGGCAAAAGAAATCACTCACTGCCCAGTTTTGGCCCGTGGGCCGCCTGTTGCCTACCCCTGCTGTCTGACACCACATTTCAAAAGTCTACCCGTCTCCGCTCCTTCATCTGCACTGATATAAGACCTAGACAGGTGAAAGCCAAATGCCAGAAGATCAGTCATTACACTGTTTCACCTATCCTGCACTTTCAGACCAGAGCAGATGAAGGAGCGGTTTGAGACATACACACACACACAGCCTGAGCTGCTTTGTTTTTGGAACAGAGGACATGTCTCAAGACTATCATCCATAATCATCTTTTGATGTTGATTTGATTAAGGTTCCATTTTTATGTATGGCTGTTAACTATGTAGCTACTGGAGGGTATGTTTAGGTACCAAAGAGTAACAATCAAATGGGAATCATCTGGACCTTATTGAGTGTCCTATCAAGGTAACGGGAGGAGATTGCCCTGCTCTAGTGGCCAAACCCAAGGGTCAAACTTCACAATATGATATGAGTGCCAATGACGTTTACCCTTTTATGATAATCAGAGAGAGCAGGTGTAGCTCCCTCACTTACCACGCCCCCTTGTGGGCAGCCAGTGCCATAGCAACCAACACATCATTCTAGATCCCCTTATAGAGAGGAATTGGACGGGAAGATGTGGCCATTCCATACCTCAGAACAATGGATTCATGGATATGATCAAAACTAACCAGAACATCATGAAAATGAACTGTAAATAAACTATTTCCTTCAAGCTTCCTCTCCTCTCCTCTCCTCTCCTCTCCTCTCCTCTCCTCTCCTCTCCTCTCCTCTCCTCTCCTCTCCTCTCCTCTCCTCTCCTCTCCTCTCCTCTCCTCTCCTCTCCTCTCTCCTCCCTCCTCTCTTTCTTCTTCTTTCTCTCTATAATATTGATGCGGGTAAAAAGTAGTACTATAGTCACAAAGTTTCTCTGTTGTGACTACTGTGCTCTGTTGTGCTGAAACTGGAAACAAGCACCTTGTTGACAAAACAGAAAATATAAAAGACCAAAAAATAATAATCAACATGGAAAAAGACTGATCATTCTCAAGGGAAACAAACACAAAATTATGACTGTGCATATTTGTGAATACTTGTGTGATGAAGTAGATTGACTCCTAGCTGGACTTCCCGAAGGACTTGTTTATGACCTCTGAACTTTCACCCCTGAACTGGACCGCCCCCTGCATTCCTCTCTGCTGAAAGCTCCAATGATGGGGCACCGCGTTGGGTGGAGGAAGGGGTGATGATGTCACTTTCTCTTTAACCTTTAACCTCTCATTTCCTGTTGGAGAGGTTTCATGGGGGACATACTGTAAAAGGCAGGAACCAGGAAGATAAATATTTTTGGGGGGTTACTGTGGAAACCGACCTTGGAAATCCTTTTCCTTCCACTTGTGTAGCATCTTCTAGCGGGCGATAATCATATTTAAGGTGGAGATGCGGACAGGGACCATGGGGGGTGTAGAGACGGTTTCACTCAGAGGCAGAGAAGAGACAGGTGACTAAGAGAGATTTGTAGGTTTGTAGCGAGGATGTTAAAAGCGTTGCGTTCAAATCCAAAGTGAAGCTGAGACATGATGTATACCTCACACAATAGAGTGGACTGTGACACAGCCACGGATACCAAAGATACTTCAGCTGCCAGTCTGACGCTAGACCCAGGACTCAAACCTAACACAAACACACACACACACACACACACACACACACACACACACACACACACACACACACACACACACACACACACACACACACACACACACACACACACACACACACACACACACACACACACACACACACACACACACACACACACACCCTAAATCATAATCCCGCACACAGAGCATTTGGACTGCATACTGACCACAGGGAGGTGGTAGGTACAGTATATGCAGACAGAGTTGAGTGCCTTTCTCCTTCAACCATGGGTTAGAGTGCTCTGAACACACACATGACCAAACAGTCATGCACAGAAGTACAAACCTGCACACACACTCTCTCTCTCGCACACACACCTCATTATTCGCATGCCAAGGTTAAGGGGGCACATACAGGGTGGAAAGGGGGGGAGGGGGTGGGCAACAATTCACATTGAAATTCAAAAAGCACTTTTGTTTTGTATATTTTACTAGACCTGCTTCTATTGTTCAATACTAAACCAAATGATTACATGGGTCATCGAATGAGATACATTTTTACATGGGTGGTGTTGGTTTGATCAACATAGACCATGTGTTTGTGCGTGTGTGTGTGTGTGCCTGTGCTTGCAAGTGTGTGTGTGTGTGCGCTTGTGCTTGCAAGTGTGTGTGTGTGTGTGTGTGTGTGTGTGTGTGTGTGTGTGTGTGTGTGTGTGTGTGTGTGTGTGTGTGTGTGTGTGTGTGTGTGTGTGTGTGTGTGTGTGTGTGTGTGTGTGCATGCAGTGGGGTGTTAATGTGCAGCAGGCCCCAGGTATGTAATAGAGGTGATAGAGTTGTGTTTATATTCTGTCACACACACACTCCTACCAGAGATATTTTGATGTCACGGGAGTGTGGTGTGTTTGCTTCCAAAATCACACCCTCAGATCCCTCTCTATCATTGACTAGCATTGGGGTAAATCAATGGCCAATCACCTACTCCCAAAACCACAGTGTTCCACCCTACTCCACTCTAACCCTCTTCATCTATCCCCTGTCCCGGCTGGCGTCACGACTAGGCAGGCACGTGTAGACAATTCATCCTGATATACCTCAAATCTTTAATGTAAAGGTTACGTAGTGAAACAATAACAACAATGTTATTAGCAATGAGAGTCATCAGTCACTGCTAAAATAAGTGTTTTTCTTTATGGATAGTGTGTTCTAGAAACCCTTTGATAAGTGTTTTTCTTTATGGACAGTGTGTTCTAGAAGCCTTTTGACTGTTTGTTTTCTTTATGGACAGTGTGTACTAGAAGCCTTTCTACTGTTTGTTTTCTTTATGGACAGTGTGTACTAGAAGCCTTTCTACTGTTTGTTTTCTTTATGGACAGTGTGTTCTAGAAACCTTTTGAATGTTTGTTTTCTTTATGGAAGTGTGTTCTAGAAGCCTTTCTTCTGTCTGTTTTCTTTATGGATAGTGTGTTCTAGAAGCCTTTTGACTGTTTGTTTTCTTTATGCACAGTGTGTTCGAGAAGCCTTTTGACTGTTTGATATGGTTTGTCAATTTATTTATTCTCAATCTCATGAATTCCTCTGTATGCTGTCATGAGGGAAAAACGTATTGACTCTGACTAATGGGATAGGTAAAGGAGAATGTGGGAAAGACAGAAAAATCATCCTGGGAGGGGGGTGTATAGAAGTGTGGTAGGGCTGAGGGGAAAGGAGGTAGTGTGGTAGGTCTGAGGAAAAGGGAGGTAGTGTGGTAGTTCTGTAGGTCTGAGGGGGAGTGTGGTAGTGTGTAAGAGTTGTAGGGTCAATTATAAGGGAGGTAGAGTGGGTTTTAGGCCAGGGGGAAAGGATGGTGAAAGGGTTCTAGTGTGTGGGGAAGGGTGGTAGGTTGTAAGAAATCTAGGGTATAGGTGTGTAGGTTATGTTTGGAGGAAAACGTCAAGGTACAGGACTAAAGAAAGGAAACCAATAAAGGATAGTAAAAAAACTTTATTTAAAAACCAAAGATGACATGACACATTGTGGGATAAATAATGTTCCTTTTTTGTCTTTCTTATTGTTTCTTAAAAACAACAGTCCTGCTGTGTGTGTTCAGTTGATCCCCATATTAAAAACAAACACAAACAACGCCCCAGAGCACCTCTGTTGTCAGGGGCGACGCAATCTATTATTTTATGCATGGATATTATATAACTGTATAGAAACTGTAGGATGAACTGTACTCCCGGGTAAAGGGAGGGGAGAAAAGGAAAGAGCCTGGGGCTGGAAAAGAGAGGTGAAGAGAGAGGGCTGATGCCATCTGATGTTTTATTTGGGCTTGTTATTTGGTTTGTGCTGGTTGTATGTGTGTAGTGGAGGTGTTCTCTCCTCATCACTCATTCTGTCTTTCCCCCTGGTCGTTGTGGATGTAACCCTGTCCTGATGTGTGCTAGTGAGGGATGCTGGTGATCTTCTGGTCTTTTCTCCGTACTATTCCTGTTTGTATTACCCTTCATTTGACCTGTGTGTATTGTATTGTATGTGCATTCGTTGCTTATTTCATGTTGTTGGTTGGAAGGCACCCGTGTGTATCTCTCATACCAGAACTGTCCTGAAGCAGTGCCCTGGGTGCCTGACTGTTTCTGCATTCAACACAGGTAAGATAAAGTGTTGGCTAATACAGAAATGGACTAGCACCCTGGCTACTGAAACAGGCTCATGAATGTTGTGGAGGGTTGACTCTCCACCTCCAGTGAGGAAGAGAGGCCCAGCGCTCTCTCAGTCAGCTCCAGTGCAAAATGTTCTCTCCCTCTTCCCTTACCTGTCAATCAATCAGAACCAAGTGTCTTTGTGATGGTAGAAGACAATCAATTTCCAATAAAGAGAAGAGAAAAGGAGAGAAGGAGAGAAAAGATAGAGGGATAAGGAAAGGCAGGCAGAGAACAGCTAAAGAGGAAAGATGGAAGGATATGAGGAGGAATGTCTCTCTGTGTGTGGCCCCTCCCCTTTAACCTTCAACCTTTAGGAAAGACCTCTACCGTGGAGGCCAAGGTGCCAGGGATTCTCCCCAAGGAGAACCTGATTGGTTAACTGGACTTTTAATCGAAGATGTTTATCAAATGCCCAAACACACACATACACTAACACGTGCACACACACACACACACACACACACGTGCACACACACACACACACGTGCACACACACACACACACACACACACACACACACACACACACACACACACACACACACACACACACACACACACACACACACACACACACACACACACACACACACACACACACACACACACAAATAACCTGAGAGTCATTCCCCTCTCTATCCCACAGTAGCTTTTAGAGCCTGTGCAGTTACTCATGATGTTGGCCTGCTGAGACCCTTAATGAGTAATAACTGTAACAGAAAATAAAGTAAGTGGAAAACCAGTATGGGTAAACTGTGTGTTTTGAGTAATTAAATAAAGAAACAAACAATTGGATAGCAGTTTATCTTTGATTTTCATTTACATTAGAGATACATTTGAAAATGTTTTCTGTCAATGCAACACATTTTAATTTATTATAGAGTTTTCTGGCTTGTTTAGGCCTTATTGATATTGGACGAAATATTGATTCAATTGTAAAGTGAAGTACTTTTTGCAGGGATCTTCTTGCAGGGATCTTTTTGAAGGGATCTTTTTGAAGGGATCTTCTTATAGGGATCTTTTTGAAGGGATCTTCTTGCAGGGATCTTTTTGCAGATATCTTTTTGCAGATATCTTTTTGCAGGGATCTTTTTGCAGGGATCTTTTTGCAGGGATCCTTTTGCAGGGATCTTGCATGCCATCTGTAGTTGATGTTTCAGAATTTAGATGCACATATAGAGGATAGAGGTCCTTATCCTATAATAATATTATACAGATGTAGGATCTTAATTTGATCACTCTTTTGTCGCAGAGAATTTTCCTGCATAGCAGGAAATGCAAACCTGTAGTGTATCTGAGTTTTAAAAAGGCTTCTAAAGTTTGTAATTTCCACTTTGAAATTTCAGACTTAATTTGCCCTAACAAAAAATGTATCACCCCCTACAAAAATGTATATTTATTATAATCCACATAATAATGTCCTGTTGCTGCAGGATTATTTTCCTGCTGTAGCAAACTGGTTCAAATTGAGATCCTACATCTGTACCCTCTAGTGGCAAACTACCAGAATGATCAGCCATATATCGTGTGTTAGTGTGAATTCATATTGAGTCACACAGACAGGCGAAAAAGAGAGAGGAGACTGATGTAACAGTGTAACAACATGCTTTTATGACAAAAAGAGTTCCTCTTTCACAAGACAGACAGTATAAAACACTTATACAAATAAAAAAGACCCCAGATACTTGAGAGACAGATATACAGTGCATTCGGAAAGTATTCAGACCCCTTGGCTTTTTCCACATCTTGTTACATTACAGTCTTATTCTGAAATGGATTAAATGTTTTTTTCCCTCATCAATTTACACACAGTACCCCATAATGAAAAAGCGAAAACAGATTTTTTTTTAAATGTTTGCAAATTTAATACAAATACAAAATACAAAAAACAGAAATACCTTATTTACATAAGTATTAAGAGCCTTTGCTATGAGACTCGAAATTGAGGTCAGGTGCATCTTGTTTCCATTGATCATCCTTGATATGTTTCTACAACTTGATTGGAGTCCACCTGTGGTAAATTCAATTGATTGGACATGATTTGGAAAGGCACACACTTGGTTATATAAGCTTCCACAGTTGACAGTGCATTTCAGAGCAAAAACCAAGTCATGGGAAGTGTACCAAAAAATGTCTGCAAAGTTGCAGGTCCCCAAGAACACAGTGGCCTCCGACATTCTTAAATGGAAGAAGTTTGGAACCCCCAAGACTCTTGCTAGAGCTGGTCGCCCGGCCAAACTGAGTAATCAGGGGAGAAGGGCCTTGGTCAGGGAGGTGAACAAGAACCTGATGGTCACTCTGACAGAGCTCCATAGTTCCTCTCTGGAGATGGGAGAACCTTCCAGAAGGACAACCATCTCTGCAGCCCTCCACCAATCAGGCCTTTATGGTGGAGAGGCCAGACGGAAGCCACTCCCCAGTAAAAGGCACATGACAGCCCCCTTGGAGTTTGCCAAAAGGCACCTAAAGGACTGTCAGACCATGAGAAACAAGATTCTCTAGTCTGATGAAACCAAGATTGAACTCTTTGGCCTGTATGCCAAGCGTCACGTCTGGAGGAAACCTGGCACCATCCTCACGGCGAAGCATGGTGGTGGCAGCCTCATGCTATGGGGATGTTTTTCAGCGGCAGGGACTGGGAGTCTAGTCAGGATCGAGGGAAAGATTAATGGAGCAAAATAGAGAGAGATCCTTGATGAAAACCTGTTCCAGAGCGCTGAAGACCTCAGACTGGGGCGAAGGTTCACCTTCCAACAGGACAATGACCCTAAGCACACAGCCAAGACAACGCAGGAGTGCCTTTGGGACAAGTCTATGAATGTCCTTGAGTGGCCCAGCCAGAGCCCAGACTTGAACCCGATCAAATATCTCTGGAGAGACCTGAAAATAGCTGTACAGCGACGCTTCCCATCCAACCTGACAGAGCTTGAGAGGCTCTGCAGAGAAGAATGGGAGAAATTCCCCAAATACAGGTGTGCCAAGCATGTAGCATCATACCCAATAAGTCTAGAGGCTGTAATCGTTGCCAAAGGTTCTTCAATAAAGTACTGAGTAAAGGGTCTGAATACTTATGTACATTTTATATTTCCGTTTTTTATTTTTATTTATTTATTTGCAAAAATTTCAAAAAACCTGTTTTTGAATTTTCGTTGTGGGGTATTGTGTGTAGACCGATAAGGGAGAAACAAAGGTTTAATCATTTTTAGAATAAGGCTGTAACGTAACAAAATGTGGAAAAAGGGAAGGGGTCTGAATACTTTCCGATAGCACTGTATATACTGTATATTATACCTCTCCTACAAGTCATCACCAAGTTGCTATGCGACTGGGTGAAATGGATTGGACCCTTGGAGAAGGAACACTAGAATATTACAAAGACTTCCTATCTCCTACACAACCACACCTACAGTATTTACACATAATCAACAGTCATTTTCCTCTGTCAGACATGGCAGAAGAGGTCTACAGATAAGATCACGTAATATGGCTAATATTGAATATGTACAGTTCTGTCCTGCAAAGCCAAGGGTTCAAGGACTATTTTTAGTAGGAAGTGGAATACCGTTTTGAATTTGAGACTCCAGTGAATTAGAATTGTGATTTTGAGATTAGAACCTTTTGCCTGTAACTGTGTGTGTGTCACTGGGCGAGCCTTTTGGTGGAGCGACATGGCTCGGCACCCATTCCTAGGTTTCTCCACTATTATTTAGAACAACAATGCAACAAATAAAACCACAGAAGAAAGTAAAAAGATTCCAAATTTCATAGCGAGGTGATAATGTCAGGATGCAGCGAAGCTTTACTATTTACTGTACCATTCAACAGTGGTTGAATAAAGACTTTACTACAATGAAACAAACAAATAGAGAGAAACAGAGAAGCCACAATGTGTGTGTTTTTCATATGGTCTCAAGGTGCTCCACACAACAACCTGAAATGGTGGTTCTTTGATAAGGTTGCCCAGTGACAGCTTGGGAAGGTCCACCGTGGGACCTCAGAGAGTTGTCTCTACACAAATGAAAATAATAAAGAATAGGGAAGAATCTCAGGAATCTCTATGGTGGTCCCATGGTGGGAGATTGACTGTTGTTGTACAGAGAGAATTAATTCCCTATTTAACCTTTGTTATGAGTGGGAGAGAATTGGTCAGCTCAAGACCTGGTTGAGGGACAGTATGTTCCTGGCACCGTCTCGTTTGAATTAAAATGACACCATATTCACTTTTTTCATTATACTGGAGATTAGAAACCTAGGAAGGAGTGACGGCCAGGTCAGGGAGTGCCATATCCTTCCTCTCACGCCTGATATTTTCTGGGGGTCATGAGTTATGAATCCTATATTTACAGAGCATTGATTTGTGAGTCATGAAAAGTAGACAAAGTCAAAAGGGGTGAATGGAAAGTTGAAACACCACAATGGTCCCGCAAAAACAAAAGATTCCTTTAGTCCTTGATTTACAAAATATAAAACCTTTCAAGATACACAAAGTATACATGCTCAGATGTACTGTGAGATCAAAATCATTAGAAGAAAAAGTCTCTCCATATTCAGCTACAGGGGAGTATCGGCTGCTGAGGACAGGAGTCTGGTTTTTATGGCAGTTGGTTACACCCAGTCCTATGGCTAGCATCTATGGCACACATTTCTCTCCCTACCAATGCAATTCAGTGGTTGGCAAGACCAGGTATATTATAGGCATGCATAGATCAAACCTGCTAAACTCATTAAAAAAAAAGAAGTTTTGCTTGAAAAAGAAATGATCCATCTCTTCAGAGGAATCATCAGTCTTACAGAAGCGTAATACAGTGTTACATATTGAAATGGTTATTCATGTTTGCTATCATTACTATTGGAACCCGAGGGGGTCAGAAAAGTGTTGAACTTTTTAAACACTAACAGACAGTCTGAGCTACAGTCAATGGAGCCAACGCAGCATCTGTGTTTCATATATACATCTCTCTCAGGTCTACAGGCTTAGAATCACAGTTATGATGGCAAATAACCAACGCTAAATTGAATGAATGTTTTATCAGTCAGATATCAAACCAGTAAAATACTGACTTGCCAAGCTAACCGTCAATTGGTTTTCCATGATAGTGTTTGGTCATGGGTAATCATCTGAGATCCAGTGCAGGCAGAAATGCTCCCATCAATAACGGTAGTTTGTGAACATGGTCAACACATGTAATCTGCTATGCCCCATTTCACCACCAGGGGTCAGTATGACCATATTGAAAGCGGGGTTACTGTCCACAGCAGTGTTCTGGTCAAGACCCGCCAGCCTTTATTGATGGAAATAATGATCATAGTAATAATAGATACATTTTATACAGCGCTTTTCAATACAGAAGGAATCTCAAAGTTGCTGTAACCTTCAGGGTTAAATATCAGAGTTCCAATTACATACTGACTCTTGTGGGTTCCTTAAAAAGAGTGGGTCTTTATTTCTTCAGGGAGTAGATAGTTTGAACCCTGTGTCCTGGTAAGGAAATAGAGACCGTGACAAATAATTGAGTCTCTGGAGAACATGGCTCTCTATAATGTAAAGAAAAGGGTCAGAGGAATTAACTTGTGAAGCCCAAATGTTCACCCAACCAGTTCTGCTTCTCTCCTTCTATCTGTTTCACTCTATCATATGTCATCCTCAGCTAGCCCAGTTAGTTCAATGATATCTGGAATGACAGGAGTCTAACGAATCCTTTGAAAATGCAGTCGACAGGTTGATTGAAGCTAAGGGCAATGGTAACATTAAAATTGTGTGAGGTGAGTGGTTAAAATACACTCATATCCTAGTTTATGTTGGCCCAAATAAGGACACACTGCAAATCCAATTCCTTTGATGTTTTAATAATGGGCTGGGGGGAAATGAATGCCACCGAAATCAAGGGCAGAAACCCGCTGCAACCCGCTTTCCCTAACCTTGGTGTAAAATAGAGACACGCACTTCAAAAATATTAAATTATTAAAATGTTGTAGCTGCTAATGATCCCCCTTTTATCTGAGTCTGGTTTTAGTTTCATTATCATCAGTGTATTCTCTGGGCCAAGCTTAGAGGGGTTTCCCATTGGGGGTATACCCTACAACAGGGGCTGCTGAAAATGGGACGTCTCGCCTCTCTGTCTCTCATGCACACACACACATGCATGCACACACTCTGCAGGGCAAGGACAAACTGGGGGAGGGAGGCAGGGGAGCGCTCAGCCTAGTTTCTCAAGACTTTCTCGAGACGAGACACTCGCTCAGTCACTCTGATGTCTCCCATTCTAGTCTCCCCCAGAAACATAAAAGGCAACGAGGACAGCCCACCTAGAACACTGAATTCTCAGTGTTCTATTCAGTTGAATAGGGAAAATAATGGGCAGTCCTTCCTTTGAACGTCATCCATTAGAAATAATTAGAATGTGCAGCATGCTCTGCAAAGGGTTAAATGAAGTGGTAACCTAGGAAACGAGTGCTCTAGTTCAGGTGGAGAGGTAGAGGGATGGAGATAGAGCAGGTTGAGAGAAGTTCAAAGGGTTCTCTATTTGAAGTGCACCAAATGAAGTACACTACAACTCTACTTCCTCGTACAGTCAAGGACCTCTGAAGGTCGAATGGATTTCATATGTATGCAAATGCTTATCTTCAAACCTGGACAGCATAGCAATACCTCCCAGGGTGAGAAAAATACAATTCCCCCTCAACAATACTCAATGAACAGGAGGCTAGCTAGAGATGTGCTTTGGTCTAGGATCAGAATGTTTTCAGTTCAGACCAGATTTCTGGACTGTTTGAACACTATTTCCCATCTTTACTCTTGTGGGTTAGTGACTCAGACAGAATATTGGTAGTGACGTTACATACAGTCTAGAGGTTTCTGTTACCAGATATATATCCCAGAATGCAGTGCGCAGTTAGAATGGAAGGTTCTAATCTAGAAGCTGGGGTAGGAGGGTTCCCAGAGAGGAACCAACGTTTCAGAGAACCTGGGTCACCCCTTACCATTATCTCAGTTGCACAAGTCCCTGCACCATGGTTGATATTATTACTCAGAGCAACAACTCAAAACACGACAACATCGAATCACCGACCACATAGAACAGGTGTCAACTACCACACAACCACACTGCAGCCTAGTTACTGTGAATGGGGACAACGAGGTCTGGGAATGAACTGATGAAGAAGAAGAAGAAGGAGGGAAAGATAACACAATTAAATACCTTTATCTAATCCCTACATCTGTGATTGACGTTTACACCATCACACCATCAACAACCACAACAGACGTTCCCAAAAAGGGGAATATTGGAAAACTACGAGAATGGAATGGGAAACATCCAGTGAGTTATTACTTTTGTTCTCAAGACCGGAGCAATGGGAGCAAAGATGAATTCTCACACGTCTCTTCTGGCAGAGAGAAAACCAGGCCAATTTCCTAATCTATTTCCATTCAGCTTCATTAAACTTTAATAAATACAGAACTATTTATCATCCCACAGTCCTTTGGTCGGCTTGTTCTACAGATGTACTGGAGGATGATTTCAGAGCCTTCAGAATTCATCTGATTTGAAAGCATTGTGAACTTGTGTCCTACACAAAGATCCTTCTAATTTCCTAAACATCTACATCATGGCAAATAGTTAACCCTCCACACACACACACACACACACACACACACACACACACACACACACACACACACACACACACACACACACACACACACACACACACACACACACACACACACACACACACACACACACACACACACACACACACACACACACACACACACACACACACACACACACACACACACACACACACACACGTGCACAAACCTTCAAGGTGGAATGAATGGAAGCTCCTCTAGGTATTGAGAACAGGACTAATCTCGCTGTTGGATGCCACAGAGTTCAAACGGTTAATGGTAAATGGTTTACGGAGAGCATCAACTGAGGTAACGCAAAAAGGAGGCTACTAAACGAATGAGAACAGAACACGTCATAATAAATACCACCGTACTCTCCTCTATACGATGCATATGGCGTGGGCAGGGTTCACACGACTTCATTTACATTTTTAGTTATCGGTCTCCAGCCAGGGACCCCTCCCATAGGAGGACCCAGTGGGGACGGGGGACGCACTGGGCTAGGGGGGCACAGACATTTGCGCACTGGCCGTCTCAGCGAAAGAGAAGAGTGGTTGTTTGTGGATGCAGTTCTAGTTATTATAGATCTGTAGTGTTGTGAGTGGTTATAGTGTGATGTGCTGTTCTAGTTATTATAGATATGTAGTGTTGTGAGTGGTACTAGTGTGATGTGCAGTTCTAGTTATTATAGATCTGTAGTGTTGTGAGTGGTTATAGTGTGATGTGCTGTTCTAGTTATTATAGATCTGTAGTGTTGTGAGTGGTTATAGTGTGATGTGCAGTTCTAGTTATTATAGATCTGTAGTGTTGTGAGTGGTAATAGTGTGATGTGCAGTTCTAGTTATTATAGATCTGTAGTGTTGTGAGTGGTTATAGTGTGATGTGCTGTTCTAGTTATTATAGATCTGTAGTGTTGTGAGTGGTTATAGTGTGATGTGCAGTTCTATTTATTATAGATCTGTAGTGTTGTGAGTGGTAATAGTGTGATGTGCAGTTCTAGTTATTATAGATCTGTAGTGTTGTGAGTGGTTATAGTGTGATGTGCTGTTCTAGTTATTATAGATCTGTAGTGTTGTGAGTGGTTATAGTGTGATGTGCAGTTCTAGTTATTATAGATCTGTAGTGTTGTGAGTGGTTATAGTGTGATGTGCATTTCTAGTTATTATAGATCTGTAGTGTTTTGAGTGGTTATAGTGTGATGTGCAGTTCTAGTTATTATAGATCTGTAGTGTTGTGAGTGGTTATAGTGTGATGTGCATTTCTAGTTATTATAGATCTGTAGTGTTGTGAGTGGTAATAGTGTGATGGGCTGTTCTAGTTATTATAGATCTGTAGTGTTGTGAGTGGTAATAGTGTGATGTGCTGTTCTATTTATTATAGATCTGTAGTGTTGTGAGTGGTAATAGTGTGATGTCTCACTATCTATCTGACTGACTGTGGCACTCTGCCAGCCAAACTACAGCAGATGGTCTTATGATCACTCTGATAGCTCACAAGACGGTAACGGTAATAACAACAATCATTATACTAGTGGATGTATCATCCATTGTAGGATATGAAAACTAACAGCACTAATCTAATTTAACGCTATGGCTTTGTAATGAAAACTGTACATTAGTTGCTTCATACAGGATTTGTGTTTCTACATGCAGTGTTGCTGGAATGTTGTAATGTCAACGATGTGTGTGCGTCAGAATAGGTGTCTGTGTGTGTGTGTTTGCGCTTGCCATGTATATGACTTTGTGTTCACCTGAGAAAAGGTCCTATGCATGTGTAAATGAGTGTGAGCCTTTGTGAAGGTGAGTCTGTTCTGTACAGTATATGACTCTCAGTGTGAACCTTTGTGAAGGTGAGTCTGTTCTGTACAGTACAGTATATGACTCTCAGTGTGAACCTTTGTGAAGGTGAGTCTGTTCTGTACAGTACAGTATATGACTCTCAGTGTGAACCTTTGTGAAGGTGAGTCTGTTCTGTACAGTACAGTATATGACTCTCAGTGTGAACCTTTGTGAAGGTGAGTCTGTTCTGTACAGTACAGTATATGACTCTCAGTGTGAACCTTTGTGAAGGTGAGTCTGTTCTGTACAGTACAGTATATGACTCTCAGTGTGAACCTTTGTGAAGGTGAGTCTGTTCTGTACAGTACAGTATATGACTCTCAGTGTGAACCTTTGTGAAGGTGAGTCTGTTCTGTACAGTACATGACTCTCAGTGTGTTCTGACTTCCAGGCTGCTCCCCCTGGCAGCTCTGTGGAGGTCAGTTCTTTTCCCATCACAGCCCAGGGCAGTAGGAGAGAGCAGTGTAAGAGTGAGGTTAGAGAAGTGAGGCTTAGGCTCCTCCCATCCACCTTTCTCTTCCCACGTCCCTCCCTACTGGCAGTGGTAGGGTAGTACTATTAGTGGAAGGTTGGAAAGAGGAGACATGGACATACTCCCTCTCCACTCGTCCCACAGTCCCCACATCTCCCCCTGCCCTGGGCGGTGTTGGTTGTCATGGTTACCATGTGGCCCCATGCCCGCTGGGCTTGGCTTTCCAAGCAAACCCTTGGGGCATCAGGCCGTCATGGCAACCGTCGGCCAGTGCGCTTGGTCCAACTCACACAGCCAACCTCGTCGCAAACGGTCACTTCTGAAAGTGAAGTGGGCCAAATTAAAATTTTCAGAATATATTTTATTTTGATGTGTATATGATGTGGTATTCAAAAACAGATCGGCCAAAGTGTCTTCTGATATTTTTTCCCCATAAATGTTATTAGGTCAAATGATTGAAATAGGTGTCATGTGTTTATCGGGAGGGGCCTTGATGGTGTCTTATAAATGTGACAATTGAAATCATATCCCAAATGTCTTACAAAGACGGCTTGTTTTTATTCAATATTGTAATCTTATTACTATACAACGTACTCTAAATTGCAATACTTACATGCTATTGCAATATTTCTGGGAAACGCAGAATTTAAGGAAGCAAGACTACAAATGCTGTGATTAGTTGATAGCCATGTCTCTCCATGGGCTATGATGAAAGGGACTACAGCTACAACCAGACATTACTTTTTATAGCAGATTAGGAGAGCGTTTTATCTAACCTTAACTTCTGGTCATGGCTGTACTCCCTCTAGTCAGAACTATGCCCTGTGTGCAATGACCACTACAAGTGCATAGCTTCCAGGAAGTCCTTTTCACTTTCTGTGAGAGAGGCATAACTATGATCATTCCACAGCACAGTAATCACCCAATAAGAGATCACACTAAATTCTTAACTTCTATCATTCTTATCAAGCTAAATGGTAATGTTATATTGTTTTCTCCAGAATACCACTTTAGTGATCTGGTTGAACCCTTATCAAGCTCACTAGCTAGGTTTCCATTCAATTAGCGACAGATTTTCAAGCGAATATTCTAAAATCTGCAAAAAAAACTATATGTACATTTTCTCACCAGAGATGTGTTTCCATCAAATTGACTTGTTGAGGATAAAAGGCTGTGTGTGATGAAGTAGCGCACATAAAAACTACTTTTGCAGTTAAATTCCCATGTTTTCCATCGCATTTTTAACTCTAATGATGGTTTTCTCATCCCCAAAAATATGCGTTATATAGCGTGTATTAGTACTTGCGCTCTAGCCAACAGCTCGCAGATACAATGTGGGTATAGCCTACATGATGAGATTATTATGGACGAAAGAGTGAGATTATTTTTTATTTGTCAAACAGCAGCCAAGCATCGATCATCATGTCACCAGAATAAGACCCTCAATATTTAATGGAAAGGAGCATCAAGCTCATCACTGTGCACTTTCACCACCCTGTGAAGTTCATCATCATTTATAATTTATTTCATCTGTAGCCTAATAAACTGCGTTCTTTCCTGACGAGTAGTACTGGGAGGACCACACAACATGTCATTGCGTGACTCAGACACAAAAGATCCCACCTCATCTAGCGTATTTAGTTTTGTCTACATTTGGAAATTTTGAAACCAACAAATGTTCTGTTTCCATCAGGCCTGGCATGACATTTTTTATCCGACATGTACTTTACTCGCATAAACGGGTTGGATGGAAACCTGGTTAATGACTATGTTATATTTGTCTGAAAATATAAACAGAACGTTGTACCACGAGCTGAGTAAAACCAGTAGGAGGCCGTGAGGTCAAAGGTCATCATGTTTTTTTCCACTCAAACCGAATCTGGTCCTGGTGAATACCAGCCATGTGTGAATACTGTATGCATTTTATTTTTATTTCTTTATTTACTCTGCGATTCAGCGCTATGTGTGTCTTGTCAAACACGTTTCCAGGACGTGCTTATGCCTCCCCCGAGTGACCCCTGGCTGCGTTGTATCATATCATCTTCATGTTGAATTTCCGGGCCCCTCCGGCGCCACCCACCGCCGCCGGCCCCTCGGCCTTCCGGAAAGGGGTCTCGACGGTGAAGTTGTTCTTACGCTGACCCCGCCCCCGGCTCCATGCAAACAACAACAGGAAACAGAAGAGCACCACGCCCAGGAAGGTGATGCAGCCCATCGCTGTGGAGACCAGTATGGTGGTCAGGTCCAGGGTGAACTTGAGGAAGACGCGAGTGCTATTCAGGTTTGTGTCGTTGAAGAAGTCGCCGCCGTACATCGAGCGGTTGGCGAAGAAGGCCGACGAGGCATCCAGCGGCGCGCCCCGGACCGTGAGCATCGCAAAGTAAGTGTCATTTCCCCCGGCATTGCTGGCGATGCACATGTAGGTGCCGCTGTCGGTGACCTGGGCATAGCGGATCTCCAACGTCCCTCCTGGGAGGACGGTGATGCGGCCATTGCTCTTGGCTGTGATTAGTCGGCGCTGAGGGGAGATCCACATGATGTTGGGGGCGGGCTCTCCCACGGCACTGCAGAGGAAACTCACTGGCTGGCCCTCACGAGCCGTCACCTTGGAGGAATCAATGGATAAATGAATTAATGAATTAAGCATTAGGTATAAAACTGAAACAGGCATCGAAGCTGTAATACTACATATCAATGTGTACCTACACTGTAGTTACACTATGCTGACAATGTACTGCAAAATGGGATAACAACTCTTACTTGTTGAAGCTTGCGGTTGCGTATCTTGGGCTTCTGGCAGGTGAAGTGATCAAAGAGCGCTGAGTCGGTGAAGGTGCTGAGGCTGTTCCCCTGCACCTCCACCGGCCCAGCGCACACAGGCACCCTGCCGTCAAAGTTGAGGGTCTTGCGTCTCTGCAGGATCCACAACAAACGGCAGTCACACAGCAGCGGGTTCCCATCTACCCGCAGCGTCTCCAGGCTGTTGACAGAGTGGAACGATCCCTCCTCCAGGGTCTGGAGGTCATTGGAGGAGAAGTTGAGGACCCGGATCTGTCTGAGGCCTCCCAGGGAGTGGGGCTCCACCGTAGCTAGGCCCGTGTTCACCATGATCAGCTCTTTGAGCCTCAGCAGGTCCCTGAAGGCCCAAGGCTCCAGGGTGGTGATGGGGTTGTAGGAGAGGTTGAGATGGGTGAGGTGGATCAGGTTTCTGAAGGAGGACGAGGGGACGGAGGTGATGTTGCTGTTGGTGATGGACAGCCAGTACAGGTCCAGACCCTGGAAGCTCAGGGGGGAGATGTATTCCAGGTAGGGCCAGTTGTCAATCTCCAGTACCCGCAGGTTGGCCAGCTTACGGAAGTTCTGGTCCTCCAGGGCGGGGATGCTGAGCTGGCGTAGTCGCAAAGTGACCAGGCTGCGTAGGTAGGACAGCGTCTGGCCAGAGATGGAAGTCAGGTTGCAGCGTTCAATGGTCAGATCCTCCACCCCTAACAGGCCAGAGAAGGCCTTCAAACACAATAAAATCCAATTTGATTAGTTGTGAGCTCCAATCTTGGAAACATAGCAGAATAAATAAAAGGTTATAGACAGATCAGGAACAACATAGTGCTTGAAAAATGAATGATCAAATGATAACAGCTCAATACCTCATGAGAGATGTAGACCAGGTCATTGTCTCCCACCTCCAGGTGTCTTAGACTCCTCAGGTCCTGGAAGGTGTAGTCCAACAGAATCACCAGCTTGTTCTCACTCAGGTCCAGCGTGGTCAGGTTGACCAGCTTGGCGAAGGCCCCCATGGGTACAAGCTTCAACTGGTTCGCCCTCAGCCGTAACACCCGGAGGCTCTGCAGGTTGGCGAACGCGTTGGGCTCCAGTGTGGCAATGAGGTTCTCACTCAGGTCCACTTCTTCAAGGTGCGGATACGGCACCAGGTCACCCATCTCCACCCAGCGGAGACGGTTCCGGCTGAGGTCCAGGAGGCGAGTTTCCGTGGGGATGCCCTCTGGGATGCCGGTGAGCCGCCGCCGCTGGCACAAGACGGACCGGATTTGGGCCGAGCACTCGCACCGTGGAGGGCATGCCTGGCAACAACCTGGCAGTAGGGTTGTCATGGTAACCAGCAGCAGGACCGGCCCCCAGTGACTCAGCCACCGCCATGGCGACAGGGACTGCCCACTGATGCCCGGGGAGCCAGTCATGGCCCTGGTGGTCCTGATCTGACTCCTAGCCTATCACAGGCTGGGTCAGTGCTGACTCCTAGCCTATCACAGGCCAGGTCAGTTTACCACACACCTATAGAGAGAGGGAGACAGAGGGATGAGAGGTTAGTGAGAAAGAGTGGGAATAGAGAGAAGGAGTAGAGGAGTAGAGAGTAGAAAGGGAGCAGATGTAGGAGGAGAAGGTAAATAAAGAGATGGAGGTTAAAGAAAGAGGGAAAGAGGGAGAAAGGAGAAGGCAAGGCTGAGGTAAAATTTAGAAGAGAGGAGTGGAAGGAATAATAGAATGTACAGAGATAGAAGAGAGGATGAAGAGGGGAAAGGACAGAGAGGAAGACAGATGGAGGTATTTTAAAACACCTATCAACCAACACATGCTCATAAAAATGCCATTCGGTATGCTGAATAATCCATGCTCCCTACAACTGTCATGAAAGAGCTATGGGGGCGGAAGGTAGCCTACTGGTTAGAGCGTTGGGCCAGTAACCAAAAGGTTGCTGGATCAAATCTCCGAGCTGACAAGGTAAACATCTGTTCTTCTGCCCCTGAACAAGGCAGTTAACCCACTGTTCCCCGGTAGGCCGTCATTGTAAATAAGAATTTGTTCCTAACTGACTTGCCTAGTTAGATTAAGGTTAAAAAGATGTCATAAAAATGCCATTCAGTACCCAGAATAATCCATGCTCCCTGCAACTGAAAGAGCTTAGCCATGTCACATCTACTTAACAAAGCATTAAACCACCACTGACACCATGACATTGCAGGCACACTATTCCGCTGACAATATTTAAGATGGTGGAAGACACTTATTCATGAATCTATGAGTGTAGCAGCAGAACTAGGGCATTGGGAGTCACGTGAGTGAGAAGCATCCCGTCTGAATTCATGCATGTTTCCTCCCCTTCTCTCCTCCTTGGCATGTGCTCTGTTCACACCTCGACATGCTGAATACACAACGTATGACGCCATGCAGAGAGACAACAGGGTTTGCCTGAAAACCACCGATGCCTGTCAAATTCATGTCACTATGAGTCATTGTGTGGGAATGTGTGTGTATGTTTCTGTCCGTGCGTCTTTCTGTGTGTAGGATGTGTCATTCCCTTTGAATAAATGAAAAAAGCATTTTGGTTTTCTTCGCCACTAACATGAGATGAAAAGCTGATAATTAAACATTCCTTGATGCAACCTGTCAAGACTCCCACGCAATGTTGTCATCGAGTGATTTATCAGAGGACACCTGCCAAAAGGTCCAGAACGTTCACCATCACTAATACACCCACACAAGTGCACACACACACACAAGTGCACACACACACACAAGTGCACACACACGCACACACGCACACACGCACACACGCACACACGCACAAACGCACACACGCACGCACACGCACGCACGCACGCACGCGCACGCACGCACAAAGGAGGTTCAACATTGACTGCACTGATTATCATTTACATCAAGGGGAAGATTTCAAGTGGAGGGAGCTACAGTATATGATTGGCTTGCTGAAGTAGAGAGAGAGGCCCCAGGGTTAACAGCCCTACTTTCCTGACAAGTGCCACGGGACCTTATATGAACAGTCGGAAAGTCAGGCAGTGACTCTCATGAAGAGCATGTGATTCCTCTTCAAGTGCACAGGGAGTGACTTCACCAGGCCCCAGACTTTACCAGACCCCAGACTTCACCAGGCCGCAGACTTCACCAGACCCCAGACTTCACCAGACCCCAGACTTCACCCGGCCCCAGACTTCACCAGACCCCCCACCGGGCCCTAGACTTCACCGGGCCCCAGACTTCACCGGGCCACAGACTTCACCAGGCCCCAGACTTTACCAGACCCCAGACTTCACCAGGCCCCAGACTTCACCAGGCCCCAGACTTTACCAGGCCCCAGACTTCACCAGACCCCAGACTTCACCAGGCCCCAGACTTCACCAGGCCACAGACTTCACCAGGCCCCAGACTTCACCTGACCCCAGACTTCACCAGACCCCAGACTTCACCAGACCCCAGACTTCACCAGACCCCAGACTTCACCAGGCCCCAGACTTCACCAGGCCCCAGGCTCACACACTAAAGCATGTAGCCTTGCAGACTGAGTTTGGGAAACCCTATACTAAACTACAAAAATTACAAAAATGAAGCAAGTTGAGATCAACTCAACACTTTTAGCCCATCAGAGACAAATATATGAGCGGGACTGACACTGACCCATGCGGAGCACCTGTCAGGAATCAAAGATAAAACACGTAGAGTTAAAGAGCCACGCTAAGTAACTTATTATAAAAGAGCCACTTAAGAGATACTAAATATATTCTCTCAATTCTAAAGGTTGCTATTTGAGGGTTGATAATTCAACGTGGCATATTTACTGTTTTTAGCGGTGAAACACCATGAAAGAAGAAGACATTAAACCAAAGTCTGCGCTGCTTTAAAAGGTGTAATCTTAAGATGAATGAGGAGAAGAAGTTAATATAACACATCACAGGGCCTTTCCTGGAGGGATGTTAAAAAGCACTCTGAAGATTGGTAGTTTTTCATGCAGAGCTAAACAGATTAATAATACATGTTCTAGTTTGTGTTTATTGGGCGCCGTTCTGGGGTTGAGTCACGGGGCGAAGAGCCACACTCTCCTCAGGATCTGTCTGTCTGTCTCTGTCTCAAAGAGATGAAAAATATTCCCTTGTTGGATAGTTATTTCCTTTATACTATTTTATTGTAACTATGATTAAAAACTGTATTAACAGAGTTTGAACTTTGGGCAAGCAGAGTTCCACCACTTTTGGATGAGAGACAGCGCTCACTGGATATTGCTTTTCCTCTAACTAAAATGAATTGCTTTACCCTTTTCTGTCAAATTATCACAGAAAAAACAATTACATTTGAGGATTTGTATTAGATTCCAGTATAGGCATTCTGAATATCAACAAACTTCAAACCCAATCAACATTTTCCTTAGATGAGGAGGAAATTTGAGGTAGGATTACGAGGTGCATGTTCTATATGATATTATATGCTGTACATTATGCCATATATTCTCTAAGGTTCCAAGAGATTTAAGACAGAGACACACACCCGCACACGCACACGCGCACGCACACGCACGCACGCACACACACACACACACACACACACACACACACACACACACACACACACACACACACACACACACACACACACACACACACACACACACACACACACACACACACACACACACACACACACACACACACACACACACCGCCCCACTGTGCCCATTTGTTGGCCCTGGGTCCCCAAACTCACACAGTATTCAGCATTTAACACCGGTTCAGATGTTAAGACTTCAGCTGAGAGAGATGAGAGGGGGGAGTGGAGCAGACACACCACTAGTCCCCAAACACACAGAACAGCATGATGTCCAGACACACCACTAGTCCCCAAACACACAGAACAGCATGATGTCCAGACACACCACTAGTCCCCAAACACACAGAACAGCATGATGTCCAGACACACCACTAGTCCCCAAACACACAGAACAGCATGATGTCCAGACACACCACTAGTCCCCAAACACACAGAACAGCCTGATGTCCAGACACACCACTAGTCCCCAAACACACAGAACAGCCTGATGTCCAGACACACCACTAGTCCCCAAACACACAGAACAGCCTGATGTCCAGACACACCACTAGTCCCCAAACACACAGAACAGCATGATGTCCAGACACACCACTAGTCCACCAAACACACAGACACACCACTAGTCCCCAAACACACAGAACAGCCTGATGTCCAGACACACCACTAGTCCCCAAACACACAGAACAGCATGATGTCCAGACACACCACTAGTCCACCAAACACACAGAACAGCCTGATGTCCAGACACACCACTAGTCCACCAAACACACAGAACAGCCTGATGTCCAGACACACCACTAGTCCCCAAACACACAGAACAGCATGATGTCCAGACACACCACTAGTCCCCAAACACACAGAACAGCATGATGTCCAGACACACCACTAGTCCCCAAACACACAGAACAGCCTGATGTCCAGACACACCACTAGTCCCCAAACACACAGAACAGCATGATGTCCAGACACACCACTAGTCCCCAAACACACAGAACAGCCTGATGTCCAGACACACCACTAGTCCCCAAACACACAGAACAGCATGATGTCCAGACACACCACTAGTCCCCAAACACACAGAACAGCCTGATGTCCAGACACACCACTAGTCCCCAAACACACAGAACAGCCTGATGTCCAGACACACCACTAGTCCCCAAACACACAGAACAGCATGATGTCCAGACACACCACTAGTCCACCAAACACACAGACACACCACTAGTCCCCAAACACACAGAACAGCCTGATGTCCAGACACACCACTAGTCCCCAAACACACAGAACAGCCTGATGTCCAGACACACCACTAGTCCCCAAACACACAGAACAGCCTGATGTCCAGACACACCACTAGTCCACCAAACACACAGAACAGCCTGATGTCCAGACACACCACTAGTCCACCAAACACACAGAACAGCATGATGTCCAGACACACCACTAGTCCCCAAACACACAGAACAGCCTGATGTCCAGACACACCACTAGTCCACCAAACACACAGAACAGCCTGATGTCCAGACACACCACTAGTCCCCAAACACACAGAACAGCATGATGTCCAGACACACCACTAGTCCCCAAACACACAGAACAGCATGATGTCCAGACACACCACTAGTCCCCAAACACACAGAACAGCATGATGTCCAGACACACCACTAGTCCCCAAACACACAGAACAGCCTGATGTCCAGACACACCACTAGTCCCCAAACACACAGAACAGCCTGATGTCCAGACACACCACTAGTCCACCAAACACACAGACACACCACTAGTCCCCAAACACACAGAACAGCCTGATGTCCAGACACACCACTAGCATCATTTGTTTAAAGGCCCAGATGCAGCCATTTTTTATCGCAATATCAAATAAGTTCTCGGTAACAATTAAGTACCTTAATGTTATTTTTGTTCAATTAAAATGGTCAAAAATAAACAAAAATAGCTTTTTAGCAACAAGCAATTTCTAAAGCAAGAATTTCGCTCGGGCTGTCGGGGAGTGGTCGGGGAGTGGCCTAATTGGACGAGCCTAATGGGAGGGATATGTAACCTGAAAACTAACTAACTGTTATTGGCAGAGAGGTTTGAAACTCTCTTTTTTATTGGTCTTTTTCTGGTGATGTCACCAGGCTGACCTAAACTCCCTCCCAGCAAAACAGGCTGACATTTCAAACAGGTCTTACACTAAAATGGCATTATCATTATTTTCACAATTTCAAATCAAATCAAATTGTATTTGTCACATGTGCCAAATACAACAGGTGTAGACCTTACAGTGAAATGCTTAGTTACAAGCCCTTAACCAACAATGTTTTAAGAGTAACAAATAATTAAACAGCAGCAGTAAAATAAAAAGCAAGGCTATATACAGGGGGCACCAGTCCAGAGTATTATTCCAACCTCATAGTGTAGAAATATATATTAAACACAGGTAAATCACATTTTTGACTGCACTGGGCCTTTAACCTTTATTTATCCAGGTTAGCTCATTGGTATGAATCCTTGAGATCCACAAGATCTGTCTGACGAAGACCGAAAGAAAATGAACAGAGTCAACCTGTTGGTCTGTGTCATGTTCATCCCTGTGCTGGTATCAGGTAGTGTCTGTGTGTTTGTGTGTGTCTGTGTGTGTGTGTGTGTGTCTGTGTGTGTGTGTGTGGAAATAGGTCAGACATGTTGATTGTCAGGGCTGGGATGTAGGCAGTAGAGCATGTTCCTCCCTAAAGTGTAGCTTCTCTCCCTGTAAGCCCTGACTGGGTTTAGAGACAGCAGCCTGCTCAACCTTCCACAAATACACAACTACACAGTAGACATACCCACTTTATAAGCCTCCTAAACCTTTCCCACAAACACAATTTAGCAGCAGTCATCTAGACTGCAGGATATTAGGAGCACTTCTACGTTTATTGTCACGAAACAAATTGAGGCGGAATCTTGACAAGTCTGTACTTTCCCAGGGAAAGCTGACAGTTTGTGCTTTCCATAGCTATGTACAAGTAAGTCCAATATTCAATCCGTGCTTAGTTTGCGTAGCACAAGGTTTAGCAGTGCATCCCATTGCTTTACTGTGGCAGACCATGGCCTTAACATGAAGTCACATACCGTACAGTAGAGACACACGGAGAGGAAGAGGGAAAGGGAGGGACATAGAGAGAAGGAGAAGGAGAGGGATACAAAATACACAAACCATCCAACCCAAAAAGGCCTGTGGTGTTGATGGTATCCTCAATGAAATGATAAAATATACGGACAACAAATTCCAATTGGCTATACCTAAACTCTTTAACATCTTCCGTAGCTCTGGCATCTTCCCCAATATTTGGAACCAAGGACTGATCACCCAATCCACAAAAGTGGAGACAAATTTGACCCCAATAACTACCGTGGGATATGCGTCAACAGCAACCTTGGGAAAATCCTCTGCATTATCATTAACATCAGGCACATAAGTTTCCTCAGTGAAAACAATGTACTGAGCAAATGTCAAATTGGCTTTTTACCAAATTACTGTACGACAGACAACGTATTCACCCTGCACACCCTAATTGACAAACAAACAAACCAAACAAAGGCAAAGCCTTCTCATGCTTTGTTGATTTCAAAAAAGCTTTTGACTCAATTTGGCATGAGGATCTGCTATACAAATTGATGGAAAGTGGTGTTGGGGGAAAAACATACTATATTATAAAATCCATGTACACAAACAACAAGTGTGCGGTTAAAATTGTCAAAAACACAAATTTCTGGTCCTCCCGGGTGGTCTAAGGCACTGCATCACAGTGCTAGCTGTGCCACCAGAGACTCTGGGTTCGAGCCCAGGCTCTGTCGCAGCCGGCCGCAACCGGGACGTCCATGGGGCGACGCACAATTGGCCTAGCGTCATCCGGGTTAGGGAGGGTTTGGCCGGTAGGGATATCCTTGTCTCATCGCGCACTAGCGACTCCTGTGGCGGGCCAGGCGCAGTGCACGCTGACCAGGTCGCTAGGTGTACGGTGTTTCCTCCGACACATTGGTGTGGCTGGCATCCGGGTTGGATGCGCGCTGTGTTAAGAAGCACTGCGGCTTGGTTGGGTTGTGTTTTGGAGGACTCTCGACCTTCGTCTCTCCCGAGCCCGTACGGGAGTTGTAGCGATGAGACAAGACAGTAACTACTAACAATTGGATACCACGAAATTGGGGAGAAAAAGGGGGTAAATCTTTTTTTTAAATAGGAAAATCCCCCCCCACACATTTCTTTCCACAGAGCCATGGGGCGAGACATAGATGCAGCTTAAGGCCCACTCTCTTCAACATATACAGTGGGGAGAACAAGTATTTGATACACTGCCGATTTTGCAGGTTTTCCTACTTACAAAGCATGTAGAGGTCTGTAATTTTTATCATAGGTACACTTCAACTGTGAGAGACGGAATCTAAAACAAAAATACAGAAAATCACATTGTATGATTTTTAAGTAATTAATTTGCATTTTATTGCATGACATAAGTATTTGATACATCAGAAAAGCAGAACTTAATATTTGGTACAGAAACCTTTGTTTGCAATTACAGAGATCATACGTTTCCTGTAGTTCTTGACCAGGTTTGCACACACTGCAGCAGGGATTTTGGCCCACTCCTCCATACAGACCTTCTCCAGATCCTTCAGGTTTCGGGGCTGTCGCTGGGCAATACGGACTTTCAGCTCCCTCCAAAGATTTTCTATTGGGTTCAGGTCTGGAGACTGGCTAGGCCACTCCAGGACCTTGAGATGCTTCTTACGGAGCTACTCCTTAGTTGCCCTGGCTGTGTGTTTCGGGTCGTTGTCATGCTGGAAGACCCAGCCACGACCCATCTTCAATGCTCTTACTGAGGGAAGGAGGTTGTTGGCCAAGATCTCGCGATCCATGGCCCCATCCATCCTCCCCTCAATACGGTGCAGTCGTCCTGTCCCCTTTGCAGAAAAGCATCCCCAAAGAATGATGTTTCCACCTCCATGCTTCACGGTTGGGATGGTGTTCTTGGGGTTGTACTCATCCTTCTTCTTCCTCCAAACACGGCGAGTGGAGTTTAGACCAAAAAGCTCTATTTTTGTCTCATCAGACCACATGACCTTCTCCCATTCCTCCTCTGGATCATCCAGATGGTCATTGGCAAACTTCAGACGGGCCTGGACATGCGCTGGCTTGAGCAAGGGGACCTTGCGTGCGCTGCAGGATTTTAATCCATGACGGCGTAGTGTGGTACTAATGGTTTTCTTTGAGACTGTGGTCCCAGCTCTCTTCAGGTCATTGACCAGGTCCTGCCGTGTAGTTCTGGGCTGATCCCTCACCTTCCCCATGATCATTGATGCCCCACGAGGTGAGATCTTGCATGGAGCCCCAGACCGAGGGTGATTGACCGTCATCTTCAACTTCTTCCATTTTCTAATAATTGCGCCAACAGTTGTTGCCTTCTCACCAAGCTGCTTGCCTATTGTCCTGTAGCCCATCCCAGCCTTGTGCAGGTCTACAATTTTATCCCTGATGTCCTTACACAGCTCTCTGGTCTTGGCCATTGTGGAGAGGTTGGAGTCTGTTTGATTGAGTGTGTGGACAGGTGTCTTTTATACAGGTAACGATTTCAAACAGGTGCAGTTAATACAGGTAATGAGTGGAGAACAGGAGGGCTTCTTAAAGAAAAACGAACAGGTCTGTGAGAGCCGGAATTCTTACTGGTTGGTAGGTGATCAAATACTTATGTCATGCAATAAAATGCAAATTAATTACTTAAAAATCATACAATGTGATTTTCTGGATTTTTGTTTTAGATTCCGTCTCTCACAGTTGAAGTGTACCTATGATAAAAAGTACAGACCTCTACATGCTTTGTAAGTAGGAAAACCTGCAAAATCGGCAGTGTATCAAATACTTGTTCTCCCCACTGTATATCAATAATTGGTGAGGGCACGAGAACAGTCTGCAGCACCCGGCCTCACCCTAACTAGAATCTGAAGTCAAATGTCTACTGTTTGCTGATGATCTGGTGCTTCTGTCACCAACCAAGGAGGGCCTACCGCAGAACCTAGATATTCTGCACAGATTGTGCCAGACCGGGGCCCTGACAGTAAATCTCAATAAGACAATAATAATGGTGTTCCAAAAAAGGTCCAGTCTCCAGGACCACAAATACAAATTCCATCTAGACAACGTTGCCCTAGAGCACACAAAAAAGATACATACCTCGGCCTAAACATCAGCACCACAAGTAACTTCCACAAAGCTGTGAATGAGCTGAGATAAACAAGGCAAGAAGGGCCTTCTATGCCATCAAAAGGAACATAACATTCTGGCAAAAAAAATACTTGAATCAGTTATAGAACCGATTGCCCTTTATGGTTGTGAGGTCTGGGGTCCGCTCACCAACCAAGAATTCACAAAATGGGACAAACACCAAATTGAGACTGCATACAGAATTCTGCAAAAATATCCTCCGTGTACAACTTAAAACACAAAATAATGCACGCAGAGCAGAATTAGGACAATACCTGCTAATTATCAAAATCCAGAAAAGAACCGTTATATTCTACAACCACCGTAACAAAGCCATCACCTACAGAAACATGAACCTGGAGAAGAGCCCCTAAGCAAGCTGGTCTTGGGGCTCTGTTCACAAACACAAACAGACCCCACAGAGCCCAAGGACAGCAACACAATTAGACCCAACCAAATCATGAGAAAACAAAAAGATAATTACTTGACACATTGGCAGAATACCTGACCGCTGTGACTGACCCAAAATGATGGAAAGCGTTGACTATGTACAGACTCAGTGAGCATAGCTTTGCTATTGAGAAAGGCCGCCGTAGGCAGACCTGGCTCTCGAGAGAAGACAGGCTATATGCACACTGCCCACAAAATAAGGTGGAAACTGAGCTGCACTTCCTAACCTCCTGCCAAATGTATGACCATATTACAGACAAATATTTCCCTCAGATTACACAGATCCACAAAGAAATACCACAGTGTTCCATCACAGCAGAAATATTTGTGACCTGTTGCCACAAGAAAAGGGCAACCAGTTTAAAACAAACACCATTGTAAATACAACCCTTTTATGTTTGTTTATTTTCCATTTTGAACTTTTGTACTTGTATTTGCACATTGTTACAACACTGTATATAAATATAATATGACATTTGAAATGTCTTTATTCTTTTAGAAAATCTGTGAGTGTACAGTGCCTTGCAAAAGTATTCATCCCCTGTCACGTTCCTGACCTTATTTCCTTTGTTTAGTCTTTGTTTAGTTGGTCAGGACGTGAGCTGGGTGGGTGTAGTCTATGTTATGTGTTTCTATGTTTAGGTTGTCATTTGGCCTGATATGGTTCTCAATCAGAGGCAGGTGTTTTACGTTGTCTCTGATTGGGAACCATATTAAGGTAGCCTGTTTTCACTGTTTGTTTGTGGGTGATTGTTCCTGTTCGTGCGTTCATGTGTTCTATGTTCTCTAGTTCAGGACTGTAGCTTTGTTGGTTTTCGTTTGTTTATTGTTTTGTTCGTATTGAAGAAGTATTCGAATAAATATGGATACATACCATGCTGCGCTTTGGTCCTCCTCTCTTTCTACTGACGGAAGCCGTTACATCCCCCTTGGTGTTTTTCCTATTTTGTTGCATTAAAACCTGTAATTTAAATAGATTTTTATTTGGATTTTATGTAATGGACATACACAAAATAGTCCAAATTGGTGAAGTGAAATGAAAAAAATAATTAGTTTTAAAAAATAAAAAAATAAAAATAAATGGAAAAGTGGTGCGTGCATGTCTTTGCTATAAAGCCCCTAAATAAGATCCGGTGCAACCAATTACCTTCAGAAGTCACAGAATTAGTTAAATAAAGTTAACCTGTGTGCAATCTAAGTGTCACATGATCTGTCACATGATCTCAGTATATATACACCTGTTCTGAAAGGCTCCAGAGTCTGCAAAACCACTAAGCAAGGGGCACCAGCAAGCTAGCGGCACCATGAAGACCAAGGAGCTCTCCAAACAGGTCTGTGACAAAGTTGTGGAGAAGTACAGATCAGGATTGGGGTATAAAAAGTATCAGAAACTTTGAACATCCCACGGAGCACCATTAAAACCATTATTACATTTTTTTAAGAATATGGCACCACAGCAAACCTGCCATGAGAGGGCCACCCACCAAAACCCACAGAACAGGCAAGGAGGGCATAATCAGAGAGGCAACAAAGAGACCAAAGATAACCTGAAGGAGCTGCAAAGCTCCACAGCGGAGATTGGATTATCTGTCCATAGGACCACTTTAAGCCATACCCTCCACAGAGCTGGGCTTTACGGAAGAGTGGCCAGAAAAAAGCCATTGCTTAAAGAAAAAAATAAGCAAACACGTTTGGTGTTTGCTAAAAGACATGTGAGAGACTCCTAAAACATATGGAACAAGCTTCTCTGGTCAGATGAGACTAAAATGTAGCTTTTTGGCCATCAAGGAAAACGCTATGTCTGGAATTAACCCAACACCTCTCATCACCCCGAGAACACCATCCCCACAGTGAAGCACGGTGGTGGCAGCATCATGCTGTGGGGATGTTTTTCATCGGCAGGGACTGGGAAACTGGTCAGAATTGAAGGAATGATGGATGACGCTAAATACATGGAAATTCTTAAGGGAAACCTGTTTCAGTTTTCCAGAGATTTGAGACTGGGACGGAGGTTCACCTTCCAGCAGGACAATGACCCTAAGCATACCGCTAAAGCAACCCTCGAGTGGTTTAAGGGGAAACATTTAAATGTCTTTGAATGGCCTAGTCAAAGCCCAGACCTCAATCCAATTGAGGATCTGTGGTATGACTTAAAGATTGCTGTACACCAGCGGAACCTATGCAACTTGAAGGAGCTGGAGCAGTTTTGCCTTGAAGAATGGGCAAAAGTCCTAGTGGCTAGATGTGCCAAGCGTATAGAGACATACCCCAAGAGACTTGCAGCTGAAATTACTGCAAAAGGTGGCTCTACAAAGTATTGACTTTGGGGGAGGTGAATAGTTATGCACGCTCAAGTTTTCTGTTTTTTTTGTCTTATTTCTCGTTTGTTTCACAAGAAAAAATATTTTGTATCTTCAAAGTGGTAGGCATGTTGTGTAAATCAAATGATACAAGCCCCCCAAAATCCATTTTAATTCCAGGTTGTAAGGCAACAAAATAGGAAAAATGCCAAGGGGGGTGAATACTTTCACAAGCCACTGTAATGTTCACTGTTAATTTATATTGTTTATTTCACTTTTCTTTATTATCTACTTCACTTACTTTGGCAATGTTAACATATGTTTGCCATGCCTGTAAAGCCCTTGAATTGAGTTGAATTGAATTGAGAGAGAGAGAGGTACAGAGAGAAGGAGAGGGAGGGACAGTTGGAGAAGGAGAGAGAGAGAGAAGGAGAGGGAGAGAGAGAGAGAGAGGGGGACAGAGAGAATGAGAGAGAGAGAGAGAGAGAGCAAGAGAGAGAGAGCGAGCGAAAGGGACAGAGAGAAGGAGAGGGAGGGACAGAGAGAAGGAGAGGGAGGGACAGTTAGAGAAGGAGAGGGAGGGACAGTTAGAGAAGGAGAGGGAGGGACAGAGAGAAGGAGAGGGAGGGACAGTTAGAGAAGGAGAGGGAGAGAGATAGAAGCAGAGGGAGAGAGCTCTGAGCAGCCTAGCCAGAGGACATAAGCTATAACCAAGAAGGACATGAGTCCTCACATGACCCTCAGCTAATTACAGAAACAAACAGTAAGGAGCCATAGTCCAGAGTAGAACCAGTGACAGGCTGCCATAATGGTGATGCATACGTCCATTAGTCAGACATTCTGATGAAGGGGAAAACAAATCAATAAAATGTCCTTTTTAAAAAGGGAGAGAGCTCTACCTTCATCTTCTAGTTTGTCCAGAAAGCCTGTAATAACTATTGATGCAATGTCACAGTCCAAGTTTTTGTGCATTACATTTTGGTGTATGATCGATTTCTATCTATATTTTATTGGAGTGCCTGTATCTTGAATATGAATTACTGCATATTGATCCAAGGCAGGTGTCCAAAAGCTGTCAATGACATTACGAAGATGAAACATTTGCAGGCTTGCTAAATGCCGATCTGCATTGTGTTTTGGCAAAGAGGTGTAGAGAGGAGAGACAGGTTTGGGCATGGACGTGCTGTTAGCTCTAGTTAACCTCTGAGCTGGCCACCAAGAGCAAAGAAAAAACACACACACACACACACACACACACACACACACACACACACACACACACACACACACACACACACACACACACACACACACACACACACACACACACACACACACACACACACACACACACACACACACACACACACACACACACACACACACACACACACACACAGTGGTCAGGGTGTTGAGGTGAGGATGCACTGTAACATTTCCACCCTGTCAGATTCAATCACCTCATTGCTTCTCTGGCTGCACTGAGACTGCCCACAGCCATGGGCTTACACACTAACTATTGAGTAACATACAGTACACTTGGTCACACATGGTCACACACATACTGTTTGCAGACATCCACACATATACAGTCTTAGAAAAAAGGTTTCCAAAAGGGTTATTCGGCTGTTCCCATAGGAGAACCATAGAATAACTTTCATAGGCCAGGATACCACATCTCTGATAGCGCAACAAAAAACCCTGGTTCTGTTCCATTTCAAAACCTATTTTTTGAGGCGTCTATATGAGAAGTGTAGAGCGGGTCAGTTTACGTGGGTTGGGGGTTTCAGAAACTAGCATAGAGCGGGTCAGTTTATGTGGGTTCGGGGTTTCAGAAACTAGCATAGAGCGGGTCAGTTTACAAGAGTCAGACAACAAACCTCCTGCAGCATGAAAGTCAGCAAATCACACTGGAACATCAGCTAGGATGTCTGACACATCAAGTAAAACTCATGACATCAACAGAAGAGCAGAAAACAACAGTTGACAAACGAAGCCGGAGCTCACAGGGAGGAGAGGTTTCTGTATAACAATATTCTCTCCGACTTCTTCAATGTCTTTGATTTAAAAGTGATTGTTCTATATCTGAACAATTGCAAATGCCCTTTAATCATCTCACATAAGTACACGCACATGCACACACGCACACGCACACGCACACACACACACACACACACACACACACACACACACACACACACACGCACGCACGCACGCACGCACGCACGCACGCACGCACACACGCACGCACACACACACACGCACACACACACACACACACACACACACACACACACACACACACACACACACACACACACACACACACACACACACACACACACACACACACACACACACACACACACACACACACACAGTAAACAACCGTGTCTATACTCAGAAATGTATTATCTGGCCTGCGGTAGGTCTTTGGTCTGCTACAATAAGTGGATTAGTCGAAAGGTTGACTGTGTGTGTGTGTGTTTGTAGATTCTGTATAATTCTGTGTTTATAGATTCTGTGTGTGTGTTTGTAGTTTCTGTATAACAATATTCTCTCCGACTTCTTCAATGTCTTTGATTTAAAAGTGATTGTTCTATATCTGAACAATTGCAAATGCCCTTTAATCATCTCACATAAGTACACGCACATGCACACACGCACACGCACACGCACACGCACACGCACACGCACACGCACACGCACACGCACACACACACACACACACACACACACACGCACACACACACACACACACAGTAAACAACCGTGTCTATACTCAGAAATGTATTATCTGGCCTGCGGTAGGTCTTTGGTCTGCTACAATAAGTGGATTAGTCGAAAGGTTGACTGTGTGTGTGTGTGTTTGTAGATTGTGGTGGTAAGCATAGAAGCGGTGTGTTTTTTATTGAATACAGCACTCTAAGAGGAGTATACATCCCAAGACAAAAAGGAACTAAGTGAGTTGTTTGTCCCACTGTGTCCTCTCCCCCTCCTCTCCCCTTGTGTTGTAACAATCCTAGAGAGATTTAGAGCGGGGCTCACCCTGTCCCATAACTCTCAGTAATGAGCCTGCTCCCAGGAGAAAAGTAAGAAGCTATCAGCTCCTAGCTGTGTGTTCCTTCACCCCTCCAGTGAACCACTCTGTTTGGGAACAGGACCTTCCATTTGTCATTGTGCTATCATTGTCTCTCCGCCAGTGTCTCAATACACTCATTCCTCACTCAGTTATCTCACACTCACTCTCAAACGCAGGCACGCACACACACACACACACACACACACACACACACACACACACACACACACACACACACACACACACACACACACACACACACACACACACACACACACACACACACACACACACACACACACACACACACACACACACACACACACACACACACACACACGCTGCGAGTGTCTCAATACACACATTCTTCAGTAAGTTCTCACACGCATGCACGCACACACACACACACACACACACTCACACACACATTGCGAGTGTCTTAATACACCCATTCCTCACTCAGTTATCACTGGGCGTATTATAAGCTCACGGCAACATCACTGTCTATTTCTCACCCTGTAAGCAGTGTCTCATTTCTCACTCGTCATACGAAACCATTACTGTCTCATTGCGTTAGTAGGCCCAACGGGGAATGGGGTGTTTGTGTCACCTTCAGAGGATGACAACCAGGTAATCAACTCTCCTCATTCAGTTATCACAGTCTCCCTGTGTTCAGGGCTGAATTCAACTCGCTGTCAATTTTTCCAAATAGATATCATTGTCTCTGGGCGGATGTGCGACACCATTCACAATAAAAGTCTGTTCTAATTGTGTATGTATCGCTAAATGTTTGTATTTTCAGTCTTGTATGAATGATGAATATGTTTTTATTTGTAAATGCTGTGAGATATCCTCCTACATAATGATAAAGTAATTAAATATTTATTGCTCTGACAAAATAAGACAATTTCTCACTCTTCACATACAAGACTATATCTCTGTGTTCAGTAGCGGTGTGTGGGTCTAATCACTGAGGAAGCTAAGCCAGTAAAAAAGCCATATTACAACCTATGTTGTGATAATTGTATTGTTTTTTCTATGACCCATTCGTTCATACGCCACCGTGATATACAATAAGGAGTGACAACAAAAAGACAACAGTCACAAAGTGGCAGAATAAATTCAACTACACATACGTTTGTGTCATCACAAAACCGGAGGGCAGCATCTGTCCAGTGAAGTCCACAAAGCAAATGTTGTATGTAACAAACAGTTATACCACTTGCAGCATGGTCAAGACAAGTTAATGTTTCCGACAGTTTACTAATCAATCAGTGATATAGAACCACGGAGAGTTACCACAAGTCAGCACAAAGACAACAGGAGCACTGCCTCCGCTATTCCAGCACCATTTCAACATAAACATTTAAACATCGTCAAGTCGACAAGGCTATATGCTTAGTTTAATACACCGAAAATTAACTTAAAGATCCCAAAAACAATTTAGTCCAATCAATGTTGCTAAATATCATGTGGCTGTCCATGGTATTGATTTCCATCTCTCTGTGTGTGTGTGTGTGTGTGTGTGTGTGTGTGTGTGTGTGTGTGTGTGTGTGTGTGTGTGTGTGTGTGTGTGTGTGTGTGTGTGTGTGTGTGTGTGTGTGTGTGTGTGTGTGTGTGTGTGTGTGTGTGTGTGTGTGTGTGTGTGTGTGTGTGTGTGTGTGTGTGTGTGTGTGTGTGTGTGTGTGTAAGTAAAATAAAACAAATTGACTCACCCTACTTGTAGACTAGTTGATTGTCAATGCCATCCTCCTTTCTTTCATGTTGACTAAACAGTCTATGTCTCTATCATACAGTACACTTTAGTTTTTGTTGTCATGGGCTACCTCGCTAAAATGGTTGCTAGCCTAACTTTCTCACATGGGCAACAGTGAACCAGCTAAGCTAGCTAGCTAGTTAACATGAGCCTACTAGAGTACATATCGAACTTCAATCATCTCAGGCCAGTGGCACAACATATTAATTTATGATTGATCAGAATAACTGTCATAATCATTAAGTCCAAATCCCCATCTCCATACATGGCTTAGGAAAGGGCCGATTTAGCAAGCTAGCTACTGAAGGACATCAATACAAGCTGACCAGAAACAGACACGTTTTTCAGAAAATGACATCTTGCTTAAGAAGTGATTTGATTGGTGAGAAGCCAGTTGATCTCAGCTCAACGCTGATCGGCTAATTATTTTATAATTGTTATATTAAGGGAGGCCAAGTGCTTGCTGGCATCAATCAATCACATGCTACGGTGGCAACATGTTATACTCTTGGGCTACACATACTGAGACAGAGGGGCACTGTTTCCCTCGCTTGGATGATTTCTCTGGTGAGATTCAGCCACTTGCGAATTGATGGAAAATTATGAAAACACAGAGAGACAAAATATCAATTATTTTATAATTAAAAAACATTTATTGGTCAAATATTTGGGGAAGCCTGGCTTCCCTTGGCATCCATGAATACACACCACTGTGTGTGTTATTATAAGGATTCATATAGAGAATGTTGTTTGTTAGGGGTTGTCACGGCTACTCAGAATAGATCAGAGAGCCGTAGCACACCGTGATAATGTCTGTCATTATGGAGACGTGCTGACACACCAACACAGATAAGAACAGTTCCGCACCACTCAACACACACGTGCACGCACACACTCCTCTCCACTCTGGGTGGAATTGCCAAAACATTGACTTTGTTATGACAACTTCGGTGTAGTTTGGGTCCACAAAGTTACAGTTACATAAGATTAAAGCGCTTAGGGTGAAATGTTGTCAAATGAGTTTGTTTCCACTCAAAGTTACGTCTAGAATCAAGTTGATAACTTCAACACTTCATTAAATGTTTGTCATAAAAGAAAAAAACAAGCTTGTGAGCTCTGCATAAGGTGGAAACCTGTTGTGGGGTCAAGGGGTGTGGGTGCTTTCTGAAGGCAATAATAATAATAATAATAATAACACACACACACACACACACACACACACACACACACACACACACACACACACACACACACACACACACACACACACACACACACACACACACACACACACACACACACACACACACACACACACACACACACACACACACACACACACACCATCAGTCTGTCCTACAAGCTTGGCAAGTGTTCTCAACATCCCCGAAGGCCAGCACACCCCCGATGATGTGGCTGTTTGAAGAACCACTGTTCCATAACACCATTCTACAGTCACAAACCTTGTCTTCAGCCAGCCTGCTTTCAAGCCTGCTGACTGCAGGATGTGCGGAGCTGGGATAAATCAGCACACCCAGATCAGTGATGGGAGCTGTGAGAGAAATGGAGAGTGGGAATCTGGTCATCCCGCCTGCTGAAGCAGATTGAAACAGAGGTCTGTAGTCCTTGCCAGGAAGCTTTTGTGTCCCACAACAGACATTCTGACCAGTGGACTGAGATTCAAGAATACATCCCTCCCACACTGCTGCGTGAGCGCTGCAGGAGAGTGAAGGACTGCTGTTTCATTCAAGACCCCAGAATGTGGGAGTTCAAAGGCAGTTGGGAAGAAGGTGATGTGCACAACACGCTTTCTCTGGAAAGGGTCAATGAGGTGGGCCAAATAGTTTGGTCCAGGCACTTCCCCAAAAGGCCGGTGGCGGTCACTGTACAAGCTTCTGAAGTACAGATACAGACACAGGGACTTGGTAGTCCTGCTAAACTTCGTCAAGAGTAGGCAAGATGGCCATCTGGATGACCAGAGAGAACTGTATACAGGGACAGGGGTCTGTGGATGTGGTGGGCAAAGGGTTAGTGGCAGCCAGACGGAAGGTGGAGTTTGTTTTACTACAGACTGGTGGGGAACCTCTTCAGACATTGGGCTTTCAGGGGGCTTTGTGCTCTGTTGACGACGAGGGGGATCTGGAGCTGTCCTCTTAAACGCTGTCAAACTTCTGTTGTTTTTTACAGCCTGGTACACATGAGCACAGTGGTACATGATTTCTGAGGGTGGAATGTTCATGTACGGTAGGGTTTTGACCCAATAAAGGCCAAAACTTCATCCCACCAAAACAGGCTGACATTTCAGGCTGTCTTTTCAAACAGCTCTTACAACCTAATATTGTGGGAGTACCGTCTTCTATGACCGAAAAGAGCGTCTAAACATCAGAGCTGGGATTGCTCACCTCGAACTGGACGAAGAGTTTTTCTTCAATGAGTCGGACGCGAGGGATTCACTGTTGACATCCGACCAGGCCCCGATCCCCATGATTCGCTGGAGAAGGAAACTGAGATTTCGAGGCAAAAGATCAGGTTGCCTTGTGAGGACCAGGCGATGAGTGACTAATCTGCCCTTGCCCTCCGGGCTGATATTGTCACCCATCACATTATTCTTGATTTAGTCTTGTCTTTACATTTACTAAATAATATATGTGTTTTGATTTAGAATGCACTATTATCATGCACCTGTCTCGAAACAAGAGCAGGGGAAGAAAACATGTTGTCTATGCACTTTAATAGCGAATGGAGGACGCTTTCCCCATGGTTCATTATCATGCCAGCCAGGTAGTCTATAGGTAAATATAAGCAATGTGTAATATTAGGAACGTTGAGAAATACATATAGTAGGCCTAGCCTATAGAAAGCTGATGGGAACCTCCTATTTTTAGTAGAGGCCATCACTCTGTTTTCTCATGTAATTCCATAGTCTATAGAAATGTTCTGCAACATGAGCTCATGGGATCTCATGAAGTGTTTGATTCGATTTTCGATAAAATTTGCATTGATGTCAGAGTGATTAGAGGGACAATAGAGTACTGAGTACCAGGCAGTTAGCAAGTTTGGTATGCTACTAATGACCATCAGCAGCATCAGAGCTTAGAGAAGCCTAATTACCATGACTAAACGGTCACGTTGAATTTGACTGCTTTCATAACTCGTGACCACCAGTGTGCCGGTAATACGGTCACCGCAACAGCCCTAAGTACAATACAACATATATATACAGTTGATGTCGGAAGTTTAAATACACCTTAGTCAAATACATTTAATCTCAGTTTTTCACAATTCCTGACATTTAATCAGAGTAAAAATTCCCTGTTTTAGGTCAGTTAGGATCACCACTTTATTTTAAGAATGTGAAATGTCAGAATAATAGAAGAGAGTATAAATTATTTCAGCTTTTATTTCTTTCATCACATTCCCAGTGGGTCAGAAGTTTACATACACTCAATTGGTATTTGGTAGCATTGCCTTTAAATTGTTTAACTTGGGTCAAATGTTTCAGGTAGCCTTCCACAAGCTTCCCACAATAAATTGGGTGAATTTTGGCCCATTTCTCCTGACAGAGCTGGTGTAACTGAGTCAGGTGTGTAGGCCTCCTTGCTCGCACACGCTTTTTCAGTTCTTCCCACAAATTTTCTATAGGATTGAGGTCAGGGCTTTGTGATGGCCACTCCAATACCTTGACTTTGTTGTCCTTACGCCATTTTGCTACAACTTTGTAAGTATGCTTGGGGTCATTGTGCATTTGGAAGACCCATTTGCGACCAAGCTTTATCTTCCTGACTGATGTCTTGAGATGTTGCTTCAATATATCCACATACTTTTCCTGCCTCATGATGCCATCTATTTTGTGAAGTGCACCAGTCCCTCCTGCAGCAAAGCACCCCCACAACATGATGCTGCCACCCCCATATTTCACGGTTGGGATGGTGTTCTTCGGCTTGCAAGCCTCCCCCTTTCTCCTCCAAACATAACGATGGTCATTATGGCCAAACAGTTCTATTTTTGTTTCATCAGACCAGAGGACATTTCTCAAAAAGTACTATCTTTGTCCCCATGTGCAGTTGCAAACCGTAGTCTGGCTTTTTTTATGGCAGTTTTGGAGCTGTGTCTCCTTCCTGAGTGGTATGACAGCTGCGTGGTCCCATGGTGTTTATACTTGCGTACTATTGTTTGTACAGATGAACGTGGTACATTCAGGCGTTTTGAAATTGGTCCCAAGGATGATTTTTTTTTTTTTCTGATGATTTTCTCATGATGTCAAGCAAAGAGGCACTGAGTTTGAAGGTAGGCCTTGAAATACATCCACATGTACACCTCCAATTGACTCAAATAATGTCAATTAGCTTATCAGAAGCTTCTAAAGCCATGACATCATATTCTGGAATTTTCCAAGCTGTTTAAAGGCACAGTCAACTTAGTGTATGTAAACTTCTGACCCACTGGAATTGTGATACAGTGAATTATAAGTGAAATAATCTGTCTGTAAACAATTTTTGGAAAAATTACTTGTGTCATGCACAAAGTAGATGTCCTAACCGACTTGCCAAAACTATAGTTTGTTAACAAGACATTTGCGGAGTGGTTGAAAAACAAGTTTTAATGACTCCAACCTAAGTGTATGTAAACTTCTGACTTCAACTGTATATTGTGGCAGACGGCAGAGAGGGGTGAGGGGAGTGGTAATTGAGGAGAGATATCTTGCAGGTAGCTGGCTCCACCTCCAAGCCTTATTTGTACTTCCTGCCCCAACGAGGAGAGGCTGTGGGTTGTTATGCCAGGGAGTGCTTGGGGATAAAGGAGGAAGCAGCCTGCACAAAGGGGCAGAGTAGAAGAGGACCAAGAGTGTTATGAATAGTGGGAGAAGAGAGCATAACATCTGTGAGATTACACGTTGTGACCTGGACTGTCGGACTAACTCCCTTGTGTACTGGACCGGATTGGCTGTGGACCTGAGTGTGAGGCTTACCCCTGGATAACGGAACGGACAAAGAGAACGGCTTGTGGACTGTGAGGTGATTGGTGAATTCCCCCTTCTTTCCCCGTGTATGAAAATCCCTAATAAAATTCCCCTTTTGCATTCTATTTGTGCTACTGGTGCCTGTTTTGTTATTGTACTTGGTGACGTGGAAACCCCACACCCTTGATCATGCTACTATATATATTTAAATTATAACAGATTACAAAGGTCCTAATCTTAGTGTCCTCGTATGTAGTTCCGGCCATGTGGCCAAATAGTCAAGAGGGTTCGACTCGTGAGCTTTGAAATAAATCTTCATCACTAAAGCTTTATTAAAAGATCAAGTTGGCAGCAGCAAAAGAGTGAGCGGACATCCCCTTGGGGTGCCTCTAGTGATCTCTGAGTAATTAGGAAAAAACCTAAAAATGTTACTTTCATGCCAGTTCTCTCCTGCAATCGCCCAGGCTTGTTAAAACAGAGCCCTATGTGATCGGACATAGTTGTTATGCTGAGCCGTTACAGTAAAACGCTACTACTTCTGGGAATAGAAACATAACTCCTCAACATTCCTCCAAGATGACACGGCTAAGCTGTCACACAGCTGATCGCCGCTCTTAATGACACACATGGGTAATTCCTTACCAGTGGAGGCTCCCCAGAGGAGGAAGGGGAGAGCCATCCCTCAGTGAATTTAATAAAAAAAATGTAAACATTTAAAATGTTATCCTTTTTCGATAAAACTATACTAAATATAATCACGTCACCAAATAATTGATTAAACACTATTTTACAAAGAAGGTCTACAGTAGCCTCAATAGCACTCTGTAGGTTAGCATCACGTTGTAGCCAGAGGACACCTAGCTTCCGTCCTCTGAGTACATTGACTTCATTACAAAAATTAGGAGGCTCATGGTTCACACACCTTCCACAGACTTGCACAGCAATTATGACAACTTCCGGAGGACGTCCTCCAACCTATCAGAGCTCTTGCAGCATGAACTGAGATGTTTTCCACACAATCAGAGGATCAGAGAATGTATATAGTTCTGGAAGCCTAAGCTACAGCTAGCTAGCACTGCAGTGCATACAATGTGAGTAGTTGACTCAAAGAGAGAGAAAGAAAATAGTTGAACAGATTTGAACAAATTAATATCTTATTAAATGAAGGAGAAGCAAGAGAGAAATAGAGAGAGAGAGAGTTCGTAATTTTTTTCACTTTCAGTTTCACTTACTTAGCGATCAAATGCAGCTAGCTAATTTAGCCTACTGAAACACCCTGCTCAAACAGAGGGATACTATGTTAGCTAGCTGGCTACTATCCAACGCAACACTGGAACTCTTCCAAGTGAAGGTAAGCTTTTGGTTTTACAAATGTATTGCCACGGGGCCTGCCGGTGTAACTGCTTACTGACTGTACACTGTAACGTTACTGCATGATTGTAGTGGGTTTACTAACGCATTAGTTCTATTAGCTATGCTGACTATGATGTTTCTTTAGCCAATATGGTGACAACGATGTAGGCTGTGTGTAGTGGTTAGCATTTATGACATGAAGGTTTGGCTTGGAAAGTTTTTTTTGCCTGGTCACATACAGCTGATGTGTTGTGCATTGAAGTCCACAAGCGAAAGGAGGAGAGCATATGACATAGATGCGAGAAGGAATATAACGTGGTTGCTATGAAACAGTGAACTGTGTTTAAGCGTGGTCAGGGGTGTATTCATTCCGCCGATTCTGTTGAAAAACGTTTCTGAAACAGAAGCAAACAGGAACAAAACGGGGATAAACAGACCTGAATTTGTCCAATAGAAACTCTTGTTTGCAACTGTTGGACTAATGATTACATCGTAGATAAGCTAGATGCAGGCAAGAGTGTGCAAGGAGGTATTGAATGTTACTGTCTGTCCACGTGTCACTGTCTGTCACATCAAATTTGTCTCTCGACCTGTGTGCACCTACGTTGTGAACTGTCATTCACAGGCTAGGTTGTAGCAACCTCATGATGGGTACAGGGAAACATTTTAGTATCATGTAATAGCCTAAACCATTTTCTGTTACTTTGAACTGGGTGAATGGAATATGAATGACAGTCATCCAATATGCTGCAATAGAAATAAGGCCATGCTAATCGTCCTCCCTCATCTGAAACGGCACCGACCGCCACTGTTCCTTACATTCTATTTCTACACCGTGACATCACTTTTTCCCCTCCGGTGCCTAAAGCAGTCACGTGATTGGTGGGTTCAGAGGCCAAGCCGGGGCTCTTTTACCGTAAATCCACCAGTCACTGGGCAGACTCCACTGGTCGGTGGGCAGCCGAGGGAGAATGTTGGGGCTCGATGTGCTTCAGAGTACAGCTGATCATGCTGCTGAAGCAGTTCAGATGCCACTGCCTCAGAATGTTGCTCTGAGACCACGTCCTGTCCGTAGCACACACCCATCTCAGAGGCTCGACTTGTAAAAAGAATACTGGAAAAAGACTCTTGAAAACAAACTGATTGTGAAAAACAGTTGTAAACAAGAAAAGGCGTAACAGCTTGTTTTGGAGAATCTTGTTGCCTGTTATTAGGTTCTGACAATCAGAGATAAAAACTCAAAACGGACAACTAGAAAAAGCTCAAACCAAGTTTATTCACCCACTGGATCAAACAGCTGAAAAGACAAAGACATGTTTACACAAGTACATATATTTATACCCTTTACTGGGCGGAGTCATCTCCATGCACCTCCAGACAGCCAATACATATTTGTTGCTATGCAGGAACTTAAGTGGTTCCTCTCATTGGTGTAGTCATGGCCCTGCCTCCTATGTGTGTATGTCATAGGACTGTTTTTCTCCCTTCATCTGACCTGACCTTGGCCCACATTCATCACTCCTCCCTAATCCACAGCTATACAACCTTATCAGTGACTGAAACCAGACCATTGCCCTTCTCCTCTCCATAGGATACTTAAGCAATAAGGCCCGAGGAGGGATGGTATATGGACAACATACCACGGCTGAGAGCTGGTCTTCGGCACGACACAACGCAGAGTGCCTGGACACAGTCCTTAGCCGTGGTATATTGGCCATATACCACAAACCCCTGAGGTGCCTTATTGCTATTATAAACTGGTTTCCAACGTAATTAGAGTAGTAAAGATATTTATTTTGTCATACCCATAGCATACAGTCTGATATACCACAGCTGTCAGCCAATCAGCATTCAGGGCTCGAACCACCCAGTTTATAAATGAGATTTAACCATAACAAGTTCTTACAGAATGGGAACTTTCTGCACTCCCCTGTCTCACTCAGTATGTTTCCATCCACTCAGTTCTAATAGGGTAACACTTCAAGTTTGAATTAGAAGTTAGAACTTCAAGTTAGAAGTTTGAATCCAACACTGTAAAAGGAAAGGTCAAAATGTTGTAAGTTATGAGTTATGTGCTCAGTGTATTTGTTATTGTTTTGAAGGGAAACAAAAACATTGTAAAAGGTTCAGTCATTGTATAAGGTTCTCAAAACGAGTTAAGAGTTTACATGGGATGAGCTGTTGTCCAGGAGATTATGCACAACATGCACAACATGCACAACATGCACAACATGCACAACATGTGCATGAACACACAATACCTTCTCGTTGGTTGAAACCATCTTAATTGGCAGGCCCTTATTGGATGATGGCATGTGGTATATCTCTGCTACCCTTTGAGTGGGTGCAGATGGAGTGATCTATGTAGCCATGTCGTCTCCTCTGTCATGTTAATAAACCGCTTATTGGAGATGCTATCCTGTATACTGTCGTGTTCCTTATTCAAGAGCAAAATAACCCGGCTCCCTTTAATAACCAGAAATGCAACACGAGGGAGAATGTTGGGGCTAAATGAGGAAGGGATTGGTTTACATGATGACCAGAGCTACCCACAACTCACAACCATTATCACTAAACACATGGCATCAGAGAGAGAGAGGGAGGGGTGGGGAGAGAGAGAGACAGAGAGACAGGCAAATAGAAAGAGAGACAGATAGACAGAGAGAGAGAGAGAGAGAGAAAACAGAGAGAGAGACAGGCAGAGAGAGAAAAGGAGAACGAGGGATGAAGAAGATAGATAAAAGTAGAGAGGGATGAAGGAGAGAGTTCAAAGTAGAGAGTGATAAAGGAGAGAGAGAGAAGTAGAGAGTGATAAAGGAGAGAGAGAGAAGTAGAGAGTGATAAAGTAGAGTGATAAAGGAGAGAGAAGTAGAGAGTGATAAAGTAGAGTGATAAAGGAGAGAGTTCAAAGTAGAGAGTGATAAAGGAGCGAGAGAAAAGTAGAGAGTGATAAAGGAGAGAGAGAAAAGTAGAGAGTGATAAAGGAGAGAGAGAAAAGTAGAGAGTGATAAAGTAGAGTGATAAAGGAGAGAGAAGTAGAGAGTGATAAAGGAGAGAGAGAAGTAGAGAGTGATAAAGGAGAGAGAGAGAAGTAGAGAGTGATAAAGGAGAGAGAGAAAAGTAGAGAGTGATAAAGTAGAGTGATAAAGGAGAGAGAAGTAGAGAGTGATAAAGTAGAGTGATAAAGGAGAGAGAGAAAAGTAGAGAGTGATAAAGTAGAGGGTGATAAAGTAGAGAGTGATAAAGTAGAGAGTGATAAAGTAGAGTGATAAAGGAGAGAGAGAAAAGTAGAGAGTGATAAAGTAGAGGGTGATAAAGTAGAGAGTGATAAAGTAGAGAGTGATAAAGTAGAGTGATAAAGGAGAGAGAGAAAAGTAGAGAGTGATAAAGTAGAGGGTGATAAAGTAGAGAGTGATAAAGTAGAGTGATAAAGGAGAGAGAGAAAAGTAGAGAGTGATAAAGTAGAGGGTGATAAAGTAGAGAGTGATAAAGTAGAGAGTGATAAAGTAGAGAGTGATAAAGGAGAGAGAGAAAAGTAGAGAGATAAAATTAGAAAGTGATAAAGGAGAGAGAGATAAAGGAGAGAGAGGGATGAAGGAGAGATGCAAGTAGAGAGTGATAAAGGAGAGAGAAAAAATGAGTGGGATGAAGAGTAAAAGCTGTGTACAGTATGTCTATGTCGTCTTGCATCTTCCATGAAGAACATCATTCAAGGCATTGTGCTGCCATAAGAAAGTAAGCAAGTCTTTCTGGGTGAAATGAAGAGATCTCTATGATCTGTGGGTTGGCGTTGTGCCCATTGGTACACAGATAGATAACAGACTTACATGTCTGGGTAGCCATTTGATTAACTGTTCAGGAGTCTTATGGATTGGGGGTAAAAGCTGTTGAGAAGCCTTTTGATCCTAGACTTAGCACTCCGGTACCGCTTGTCATGCGGTAGCAGAGAGAACAGTCTATGACTGGGGTGGCTGGGGTCTTTTTAGGGCCTTCCGCTGACACCGCCTGGTACAGAAGTCCTGGATGGCAGGCAGCTTAGCCCCAGTGATGGACTGAGCCAGACGCACTACCCTCTGTATTGACTGCACTACCCTCTGTAGTGCTCGGTTCTCCTTTTCCTGTAGTCCACAATCATCTCCTTAGTCTTGGTTATGTTGAGGGATAGGTTGTTATTCTGGCACCACCTGGCCAGGTCTCTGACCTCCTCTCTATAGGCTGTCTCGTCGTTGCTGGTGATCAGGCCTACCACTGTTGTGTTGTCTGCAAACTTAATGATGGTGTTGGAATTGTGCCTGGCCACACAGTCGTGGGTGAACAGGGAGTACAAGAGGGGACTGAGCATGCACCCCTGAGGTGCTCCAGTGTTGAGGATCAGCGTGGCAGATGTGTTGCTACCTACCTCATCACCTGGGGGCGGCCCGTCAGGAAGTCCAGGATCCAGTTGCATAGGGTCCCAGTTGCAGAGGGTCCAAGGATCTTTAGCTTAGTGATGAGCTTTGAGGGTACTATGGTGTTGAACGCTGAGCTGTAGTCAATGAATAGCATTCTCACGGAGGTGTTCCTTTTGTCCAGGTGGGAAAGGGCAGTGTGGAGTGCAATAGAGATGCATCATCTGTGGATCTGTTTGGGCGGTATGCAAATTAGAGTGGGTCTAGGGTTTCTGGGATAATGGTGTTAATGTGAGCCATGACCAGCCATTCAAAGCACTTCATGGCTACGGATGTGAGTGCTACAGGTCTGTGGTCTTTTAGGCAGGTTACCTTAGTGTTCTTGGGAGGGCATAGCAGAACTTACCCTTTAGCTCAGTGTGAATGTTGCCTGTAATCCATGGCTTCTGGTTGAGGTATGTACGTACAGTCACTGTGGGGATGACGTCCTCGATGCACTTATTGATAAAGCCAATGACTGATGTGGTGTACTCCTCAATGCCATCGGAAGAATCCCGGAAGATATTCCAGTCTGTGCTGGCAAAACAGTCCTGTAGCTTAGCATCTGCTTTATCTGACCACTTATTTATAGACAGAGTCACTGGTGCTTCCTGCTTAAATCTTTGCTTGTAAGCAGGAATCAGGAGGATAGAATTGTGGTCAGATTTGCCTAATGGAGGGCGAGAGAGAGCTTTGTATGCGTCTCTGTGTGTGGAGTATAGGAGATCTATAATTTTTTCCCCCTCTGGTTGCGCATTTAACACGCTGATAGAAATTTGGTTAAACGGATTTAAGTTTCCCTGCATTAAAGTCCCTGGCCACTAGGAGTGCCGCCTCTGGGTGAGCAGTTTCCTGTTAGCTTATTTCCTTATACAGCTGACTGAGTGTGGTCTTAGTGCCAGCATCCTTCTGTGGTGGTAAATAAACAGCCACAAAAAATATAGATGAAAACTCTCTTAGCAAATAGTGTGGTCTACAGCTTATCATGACATTCTCTACTTCAGGCTAGGAAAATCTAGAGGCTTCCTTAGATTTCGTGCACCAGCTGTTGTTTACATATATGCACAGACCGCCCCCCTCGTCTTACCGTAGTGTGCTGTTCTATCTAGCCGGTGCAGCGTATGTCCCGCAAGCTGAATATCCATGTCGTCATTCAGCCACGATTCGGTGAAACATAAGATGTTATAGTTTTTGATGTCTGGTTGGTAGGATATTCGTGATCGTACCTAGTCTAATTTATTGTCCAATGATTGTACGTTGGCAAGTAATACTGACGGTAAAGGCAGATTTCCCACTCGCCGTTGGCGGATCCTTACCAGGCACCCCACCCTGTGTCCTCTATACCTGCGTCTCTTTCTCTTGCCAATGACAGGGATTTCGGCCTTGTCGGGTGTCTGAAGTACATCCTGTGAATCCTGCTTGTTGATGAAAAAATCTTTGTCTAGTCCGAGGTGAGTGATCTCTGTCCTGATATCCAGAAGCTATTTTCTGTCGTAAGATACGGTGGCAGAAACATTATGTACAAAATAAATTACAAATAACGCAAGAAAAACACATAATAACACAATTGGTTAGGCGCCCGTGAAACTGCGGCCATTTCTTCCGGCGCCATTTTAGAGGGGATTTTCTGGGTTCGAGTCCAGCCTCTGTCGCATTCGGCTGCGACCGGTAGACCCATGGGGTGACGCACAATTGGCCCAGCGTCGTCCGGGTTAGGGTAGGGTTTGGCCGGCAGGGAAGTCCTTGTCCCATCACACACTAGCGGGTGGCGGGCCGGGCGCACTGCACGCTGACACGGTCGCCAGGTGTACGGTGTTTCCTCTGACACGTTAGTGCGGCTGGCTTCTGGGTTAAGTGGGCATTGTGTCAAGAAGCAGTGAGGCTTGGTTGGGTTGTGTTTCGGTGGACGCACGGCTCTCGACCTTCGCCTCTCCCGAGTCCGTACGGGAGTTGCAGCGATGAGACAAGACTGTAACTACCAATTGGACAACACAAAATTGGTGAGAAAAAGGGATAAAAATGTTTTTATAAAACGACTTACAGGCCATTAACTCGTGTGTGTGTTTGCAGGTGTTAGTGTGTGTGCATGTGTGTGTGTCTGTGTGTGTGTGTCTGTGTGTGTGTGTCGTGATTAAGTCACTTATTCAGGCAAGCGATTGTTTGTGCTGCAGTCCAATTAGCTAGTGAGAGCGGAGGTTATTTAGAATTAGCAAGACAGAGAGTGAGAAAGAGAGATACAGAGGGATAGAGAGATACAGAGGGATAGAGAGATACAGAGAGATAGAGAGATACAGATAAATAGAGAGAGATACAGAGACAGAGATAGAGATAGAGAGATAGAGATACAGAGAGATAGAGATACAGAGAGAGCGAGAAAGAGAGATACAGAGGGATAGAGATACAGAGAGAGAGAGATACAGAGAGAGATAAAGAGAGAGACAGAGATACAGAGGGATAGAGATACAAAGAGATAGAGATACAGAGACAGAGATACACAGAGAGAGAGAAAGAGAGATACAGAAAGAGAGATATATATACACAGAGAGAGATACAGAGAGAGAAAGGGATACGGAGATAGAGATATATACACAGAGAGAGATACAGAGAGAGAAAGGGATACAGAGATAGAGATAGAAACACAGAAAGAGAAAGAGAGTGAGAGAGTGATACAGAGAGAAAGTCAGAGAGACAGAGAAACATAGATAACCTCAAAAAACTCTGATGTTACACTGAAGCTATAGTTCTAAAACACAAGAAAGCCAAGGTCGTGACTAAACACAAAAGCCTATCACTGATGAAATGGTCTGAGAGAGAGATAGAAAACAGGACAGGGAATTAGGATCTGTCAAACACCAAAGTGATTGCTGTGATTGACAATGATGTGACAGGAAATTACAGAGTTCCTATCTGATGCAATTTCCTTGTAAATGACTAATGACTGATTAGTAACTAAATGGTGGGTGAGGTGAAAGAGTGGTCATTTGCAAAAACATCACGTTCTCACTTTACCAACAGACCAGCTATAGATTGATGATAAGGGAATTCTGGGGAAAGAAACATTTTACCTTAAGGGATTTCACCTGAAAGAGACGAGTCCTATTCACCCTGTGTGTATGAAATTGCGTGTGTGTGTGTGTGTGCGCGCAAGTGTGTGTGAGTGTTTGTCTGTGTGTCTATTTGTCTGTGTGTGTGTGTGCACGTTAATTTCCCTCAGGCTTAATTTTTTTTTTTTACCTCAAAGAGAGTGGCCCCTCTAACACCTTGTGTGTGTATTTGTGTGTGTGTGTGTGTGTGTGCCTGTGTGTGTGTGTGTTCTCATTTCCTGGTGGAATTGAGGAATTTTTTTTATTAATTCCATCCTATTTCTTGTTAGACAGGTGAAAGCCAAAAGGGGAATTTAAAACCTGAGACAATCAGCTTCTCACTACAGCTGTGACTTAATCACTGAGGAGAGGGGGAAGAGAGGAGGAGGGTCTGTGAAAGGGTGCAAGAGAGATCGTGATAGTGAATAGAGAGAGAGATAAACAGAGAGAGAGGTAGAGAGAGAGAGAGAGCGAGAGAGAGAGAGAGAGAGAGAGAGAGAGAGAGAGAGAGAGAGAGAGAAGGGTGATGAGGAGGAGAGGGATAGACACTTAGAGAGAGCGTAATGACAGGGGAAGGTCAACTCCATTCCAGACAGAGCCAATCTAATGATGCAAAACAGCTTGTATATCATCCCTCATACTACAGCAGAGCACAGTTCTGCCCCAACACCAAGGCTTCTATTCAACCAAACATGCATTGTGGTATTTACAGTGCATCTCTTTTCCCCATGGTTAAATAAAATCATATATTTTATTTAAGGCTACTTAAAAAAATAAATGAGAGAGAGAGAAAACAGGACAGGGAATTAGGATCTGTCAAACACCAAAGTGATTGCTGTGATCTACAATGATGTGACAGAGTTCCTATGGCCCCTTGTAGACTCCCCTTTTTTAGCATATACAGTTGAAGTCGGAAGTTTACATACACCTTAGCGAAATACATTTAAACAAATTTTTTCACAATTCCTGACATTTAATCCGAGTAAAAATTCCCTGTCTTAGGTCAGTTAGGATCACCACTTTATTTTAAGAATGTGAAATGTCAGAATAATAGTAGAGAGAATGATTTATTTCAGCTTTTATTTCTTTCATCACATTCCCAGTGGGTCAGAAGTTTACATACACTCAATTAGTATTTGGTAGCATTGCCTTTAAATTGTTTAACTTCGATCAAACGTTTCGGGTAGCCTTCCACAAGCTTCCCACAATAAGTTGGGTGAATTTTGGCTCATTCCTCCTGACAGAGCTGGTGTAACTGAGTCAGGTGTGTAGGCCTCTTTGCTCACACACGCTTTTTCAATTCTGCTCACATATTTTCTATAGGATTGAGGTCAGGGCTTTGTGATGGCCACTCCAATACCTTGACTTTGTTGTCCTTAAGCCATTTTGCCACAACTTTGGAAGTATGCTTGGGGTCATTGTCCGTTTGGAAGACCCATTTGCGACCAAGCTTTAACTTCCTGACTGATGTCTTGAGATGTTGCTTCAATATATCCACATGATTTTACTGCCTCATGATGCCATCTATTTTGTGAAGTGCACCAGTCCCTCCTGCAGCAACGCACCCCAACAACATGATGCTGCCACCCCCAAGCTTCACGGTTGGGATGGTGTTCTTCAGCTGGCAAGCCTCCCCCTTTTTCCTCCAAACATAACGATGGTCATTATGGCCAAATAGTTATATTTTTGTTTCATCAGACCAGAGGACATTTCTCCAAAAGTACAAAGTGCAGTTGCAAATCGTAGTCTGGCTTTTTTATGGCAGTTTTGGAGTAGTGGCTTCTTCCTTACTGAACGGCCTTTCAGGTTATGTCGATATAGGACTCATTTTACTGTGGATGTAGACTTTTGTATCTGTTTCCTCCAGCATCTTCACAAGGTCCTTTGCTGTTGTTCTGGGATTGATTTGCACCTTTCGCACCCAAGTACGTTCATCACTAGGAGACAGAACGCATCTCCTTCCTGAGTGGTATGACGGCTGCGTGGTCCCATGGTGTTTATACTTGCGTACTATTGTTTGTACTGATGAACGTGGTACCTTCAGGCGTTTGGAAATTCCAAGGATGAACCAGACTTGTGGAGGTCTACAATATTTTTTCTGAGGTCTTGGCTGATTTTTATTTTATTTTCCCATGATGTCAAGCAAAGAGGCACTGAGTTTGAAGGTAGCCCTTGAAATACAGCCACAGGTACACCTCCAATTGACTTAAATTATGTCGATTAGCCTATCAGACGCTTCTAAAGCCCTGACAACATTTTCAGGAATTTTCGTAGCTGTTTAAAGGCACAGTCAACTTAGTGTATGTAAACTTCTGACCCACTGGAATTGCGATACAGTGAATTATAAGTGAAATAATCTGTCTGTAAACAATTGTTGGAAAAATTACTTGTGTCATGCACAAAGTAGATGTCCTCACCGACTTGCCTAAACTATAGTTTGTTATCAAGAAATTTGTGGAGTGGTTGAAAAACGAGTTTTAATGACTCCAACCTAAGTGTATGTAAACATACGACTTCAACTGTATGTCAACTTCTGACTTCAACTGTAAAGACAAGGATGGTGATAGAAATGAGTGAAAAACTGTCTAAAATGAGAGAGGAGAGGAATGGAGAGAGTAGGTGTGTACAGTCCAAAAGGAGTGTAGCTGTAGTGTATAAAGTTAGAGAGGAATGGAGAGAGTAGGTGTGTACAGTCCAAAAGGAGTGTAGCTGTAGTGTATAAAGTTAGAGAGGAATGGAGAGACGCAGAGAAAAAGGGGGAGGGTGTGAGCGTGACAGCAGGAGGATGAACATCACCATTGTGAGACTACACGTTTAGCAGATGTATAGGAACTGGAGCTGAATTCATAACGCAAATGTACTTCACAATGTGTCTGATGGTATATCGCAGTTCAGTTGTTGAAAACAATGTTAGGCTACTGTGCCTCAACACTATTAGACAGGGAGCTAAACCTCGTGTGGTTTGAGATGTAGCCCACAGTGCACTGCAGTATAAGTGGTATAGGATGGGATGTTTGACAGGGAATGTATGCAGGATAGCCGATGGAATGTTGTACAGTGTGCAGGTACTGCTGTATCAGTTGGTGTACGTGGATGGGATGTCGACTGCTCTGTATAATAGCACTGCTCTATGGGTAATGGTGACCCTGTTGAACTGTGAGCAGATTGGCTCCCTTGGTCTAAAGCTGTAAAGGCTTAGCCAATAGGAACCGTCGCTAGGGTTTCAAAGGTAAGGATACAGGAGAGAGAGAGAAAGAGAGAGAAAGAGAGAAAGCGGGATGGAGGTAGAGATGAAAATAATGGAGTGGATGTGGAGAGGGGATTGCTGAGCCCTTTTTACAGCTGAGGAAACAAAGATGACATTCACTCAGGGCTGATTACACCATTTAGCTTGTGGTTGGAAGACATGGACCGTGTGTGTGTGTGTGTGTGTGTGGTTTTGATTGACACACTGCCTGAATCGCCATCATACCAGGGTTCCTTTAGAAACACACACACACACACACGCACACACACAAACACACACACACACACACACACGCATAACAAACACACACACGCACACAAACACACACACACACGCACACAGACACACACACAAACACGCACACACACAAGCACGCACGCCTACAAGCATGCACACAGCTGTGGAGATTTGGTAAACAAGGACCTTGGCAAACACCGCACAGCAAGGCGAGCAGGGGGTCTATAGAAAGAGAGGGGGGGAAAGGGTAAGGGTTCAGGAAAGGAGAGAAGAGATTGAATGTTATGGAACGGAGGAGAGGAAGACGTGGGAATAGATAAGAGGAAGTTTAGGACTGCACAGTAGTGGGGTTATCGGGAGGTCAGGGATGGCTTGCCGAGGAGAGAGCAGACTGGAGAAATATTTGTAGACATTCTGGAGACACAGCATTACTGCCAATCCCCATTAGAATCTCCAGTCCCTCCGTTAGACACACACGCACACGCAAACGCACACACACACACACACACACACACACACACACACACACACACACACACACACACACACACACACACACACACACACACACACACACACACACACACACACACACACACACACACACACACACACACACACACACACACACACACACGCATGAACAAACACCTGCACGAACACACATGCATACACACACACACATGCTGACACACACACACACACACACACACACATACATACGCACACATACGCACACACACACTAACCAGTGGAATCCTGATCAGATTACCCTCACAAGCACTGATAAGTGGATGTGACATCCAACCTCAGCTATGGCTGAGGCTCTGAGGCTCCAGAACTGTGGCAGGCAAGCAGCCCAGGGGAGATAGCACTATAGTCAGACTGTACTTATTTCACTGGAAACATATTGAGGAGAGTTAAGGGACCTGGCCCCAGCAGACACACTGAGAGACACTGAGAGATGAGGCTACTCTCTAGGGGACAATCTGTTGACTGAAAAGTCACTGGCTGGAACATACTCTTTCACTCACTCACTGAGTCGCTCGCTGTCCCCCTGCCCCCCTGTCTCCCTGTCTCCCTGTCCCCATATCCCCATATCTTCTTCTGTCTCTCTCAATTTTATAGTCATTGCCTTATTTTTTCTCTCTCTCTCTCTCTCTCTCTCTCTCTCTCTCTCTCTCTCTCTCTCTCTCTCTCTCTCTCTCTCTCTCTCTCTCTCTCTCTCTCTCTCTCTCTCTCTCTCTCTCTCTCTCCCCCCCCTCTCTCTCTCACAGGTCACAGCTGAAGTTTTCCATTATGCTCTAAGACCCCCACAAGGACTCGTCTGAAGGTAACACGGTACTGTTTAAAACATTTATAGAAGTATGGAGTTAGTTTTGTCCCAAGAAAAAAAAGGGGTGGAATATGTATCCAAAAACCAAAAATAACCTAGATATAGGACATTTATGGGCTTTTTGTCATTTATGGGCTATTATAGTAAGGCCAAATACATTTTTCCATCAAATAATGTTTTAATGTTTTTTAAACATCAGGGGTCTTACATTTTTTCAATCAAATAACAAAATGATCCTTGGAACGACCTTCTTAAAACAATTCCATATAGCTTAGTAGAACCCAAAATCAATTAGCAAAATGATCCTTGGTATGACCTTCTTAAAACAATTCCATAGAGCTTAGTAAAACCCCAAATCAAATAGCAAAATAATCCTTGCTATGACCTTCTTAAAACAATAGCTTAGTAGAACCTGGTGTGGTAGTATTCGATCTTAGCAGGATTTCTTAGAAGCGTCCGGGTTAGTGTCCCGCTCCTTGAAAGCAGCAGGTCTAGACTTTAGCTCAGTGCGGATGGCCACCCAGACTATTTACATTGACCCGACCCCCCTCTGTTTTTACACTGCTGCTTTTTTATTTGATTACATTTTTTTACTTTAATTTATTTTGTAAATATTGTTTGAACTCTATTTGTTGAACTGCATTGTTAGATAAGGGCTTGTAAGTAAGCATTTCACTGTAAGGTCTGCACCTGGTGCATGTGACAAATAACATTTGATTTGATGTTATGGTCACTGTGGGTTAATGAAGCCGGTGACTGATGTGGTAAACTCCTCAATGTAATCGGATGAATCCTAGAACATATTCCAGTTTGTGCTAGCAAAACAGTCCTGTAGCTTAGCATCCACTTCATTGGACCACTTCCGAATTGAGCGTGTCACTGGTACTTCAAGTTTTTTGCTTGTAAGCAAGAATCAGGAACATATAGTTATGGTCAGATTTGCTAAATTGAGGGCGAGGGAGAGCTTTGTACGCGTCCCTGTGTGTGAACTAGAGTTTTATATGTGTCTCTGTGTGTGGAGTAAAGGTGATCTAGAGTTTTATATGTGTCTCTGTGTGTGGAGTAAAGGTGAACTAGAGTTTTATATGTGTCTCTGTGTGTGGCGTAAAGGTGAACTAGAGTTTTATATGTGTCTCTGTGTGTGGAGTAAAGGTGAACTAGAGTTTTATATGTGTCTCTGTGTGTGGAGTAAAGGTGATCTAGAGTTTTATATGTGTCTCTGTGTGTGGAGTAAAGGTGAACTAGAGTTTTATATGTGTCTCTGTGTGTGGACTAAAGGTGAGCTAGAGTTTTATATGTGTCTCTGTGTGTGGAGTAAAGGTGAACTAGAGTTTTATATGTGTCTCTGTGTGTGGAGTAAAGGTGAACTAGAGTTTTATATGTGTCTCTGTGTGTGGAGTAAAGGTGAACTAGAGTTTTATATGTGTCTCTGTGTGTGGACTAAAGATGAACTAGAGTTTTATATGTGTCTCTGTGTGTGGAGTAAAGGTGAACTAGAGTTTTATATGTGTCTCTGTGTGTGGACTAAAGGTGAACTAGAGTTTTATATGTGTCTCTGTGTGTGGAGTAAAGGTGAACTAGAGTTTTATATGTGTCTCTGTGTGTGGAGTAAAGGTGAACTAGAGTTTTATATGTGTCTCTGTGTGTGGAGTAAAGGTGAACTAGAGTTTTATATGTGTCTCTGTGTGTGGAGTAAAGGTGAACTAGAGTTTTATATGTGTCTCTGTGTGTGGACTAAAGGTGAACTAGAGTTTTATATGTGTCTCTGTGTGTGGCGTAAAGGTGAACTAGAGTTTTATATGTGTCTCTGTGTGTGGAGTAAAGGTGAACTAGAGTTTTATATGTGTCTCTGTGTGTGGAGTAAAGGTGAACTAGAGTTTTATATGTGTCTCTGTGTGTGGACTAAAGGTGAACTAGAGTTTTATATGTGTCTCTGTGTGTGGCGTAAAGGTGAACTAGAGTTTTATATGTGTCTCTGTGTGTGGAGTAAAGGTGAACTAGAGTTTTATATGTGTCTCTGTGTGTGGCGTAAAGGTGAACTAGAGTTTTATATGTGTCTCTGTGTGTGGAGTAAAGGTGAACTAGAGTGTTTTTCCTCTAGCTGCACATGCTGTTAGAAATATGGTAAAAAGGATTTCAGTTTTCCTGCATTCAAATCTCCGTCCACTAGGAGCGCTGTCTCTGGGTGAGCATTTTCTTGTTGGGTTATGGCCCTATATAGCTCGTTGAGTGCGGTCTTAGTGCCAGCATCAGTTTGTGTCACGGATCCCTCCGGTACTGTTGCTCAATCCATGCACCAGTTTTGGAGGTCTACGTCACCTGCCTCTAGGCACTGAACTGTGTCATTAAGCACACCTGGTTCATATTCCTCACTGATTGTATTTGTATAAATGTGCCCTTTGTTTCACCATTGGGCTGTCGATTATTGTTCCAATGTCCGTTGTGCCTGTGAGTACCCGTGCTGTGTTGTTTTGGATTTTGTGCCGTTTGGAATGTGCATATGATTACGTGTCTTGTCCTGTGGTGTATCATTGTGCGCTTGTGTTTTCAGGTCTCGTCCCATGTATGTATTACGAGTCTCGCCCCGTGTATTTATTTGAGGTACCCCTTGCTCTTTTGTTTGGGTTTCAACACTGTGTTTTTTTTACTTGCTTGTTTGGTCTTCGTCACCGTGCCTTTACACGGCACGCTGTAATTTGGGTAAAGAAATAAAAAAAACTATTACGCATTCCTGCGCCTGTCTCCCAATCCTTTATTCCAACGTGACAGTTTGTGGTGGTAAATACACAGCTACAAAACATATAGATAAACTCTCTTGGTAAATAGTATAGTCTACAGCTTATCATGAGGTATTCAAACTCAGGCGAGTAGAACTTTGATACTTCCTTAGTATTAGAGGCACATACCACTGCCCTTGATTTTATGAGATGCTGCCATTCTGTCCTGCCAATGCATAGAAAAACCAGCTAGATTTACAGGGCCTTAAGAAAGTATTCACACCTCTTGACTTATTCCACATTTTGTTGATGGGATTACACTAAATTGTCATTTTTTGTCAATGATCTACACAAAATGCTCTGTAATGTCAAACTGGAAGAAAAATGTGAACATTTGTAAAAAAAAATATATAAATAAGAATACATCTTTATTACGTAAGTATTAATCTTTATTACGTAAGTATTCAACCCCCTAAGTCAAAACATGTTACAATCATCTTTGGCAGCGCTTACAGCTGTGAGTCTTTCTGGTTAAGTCTCTAAGAGCTTTACACACCTGGTTTGTACAATATTTGCACATTATTATTTTTAAAATTGATCCAGCTCTCTCAAATTCCTTGTTGATCATTGCTAGACAGCCATTTTCAAGTCTTGCCATAGATTTTCAAAGCCGATTTAAGTTTTGTCAAAACTGTAACTATGTCACTCAGGCACATTCAATGTCGTCTTGGTAAGCAACTCCAGTGTAGATTTGGCCTTGTGTTTTAGGTTATTGTCCTGCTGAAAGATGAATGAATCTCTCAGTGTCTGGTGGAAAGAAGACTGAACCAGGTTTCACTCTAGGATTTTGCCTGTGATTAGTTCTATGCCATTTAGTTTAATCCTATAAAAAACTCCCTACTCCTTGCTGATGATAAGCATACCCATAACATGATGCAACCACCACCATGCATGAATATACAGTTGAAGTCGGAAGTTTACATACACTTAGGTTGGAGTCATTAAAACTCGTTTTTCAACCACTCCACAAATTTCTTGTTAATAAACTATAGTTTTGGCAAGTCGGTTAGGACATCTACTTTGTGCATGACACAAGTAATTTTTTCATTTTCCAAATTGTTTACAGACAGATTATTTCACTTATAATTCATTTTATCACAATGCCAGTGGGTCAGAAGTTTACATACACTAAGTAGACTGTGCCTTTAAACAGCCTGGAAAATTCCAGAAAATTATGTCATGGCTTTAGAAGCTTCTGATAGGCTAATTGACATAATTTGAGTCAATTGGAGGTGTACCTTTGGATGTATTTCAAGGCCTACCTTCAAACTCAGTGCTTCTTTGCTTGACATTATGGGAAAATCAAATGAAATCAGCCATGACCTCAAAAATGTCTTTGTAGACCTCCACAAGTCTGGTTCATCCTTGGGAGCAATTTCCAAATGCCTGAAGGTACCACGTTCATCTGTACAAACAATAGTACCCAAGTATAAACACCATGGGACCACGCTGCCGTCATACCGCTCAGGAAGGAGACGCGTTCTGTCTCCTAGAACGTACGTTGGTGCGAAAAATGCATATCAATCTCAGAACAACAGCAAAGGACCATGTGAAGATGCTGGAGGAAACAGGTACAAAAGTATCTATGTCCACAGTAAAATGAGTACTATATCGACATAACCTGAAAGGATGCTCAGCAAGGAAGAAGACACTGCTCAAAAACCGCCATAAAGAAGCCAGACTACGGTTTGCAACTGCACATGGGAACAAAGATCATACTTTTTGGAGAAATGTCCTCTGGTCTGATGAAACAAAAATAGAACTGTTTGGCCATAATGACCATCGTTATGTTTGGAGGAAAAAGAGGGAGGCCTGCAAGCCGATGAACACTATCCCAACCGTGATGCACGGGGGTGGCAGCATCATGTTGTTGGGGTGCGTTGCTGCAGGAGGGACAGTGCACTTCACAAAATAGATGGCATCATGAGGCAGTAAAATTATGTGGATATATTGAAGCAACATCTCAAGACATCAGTCAGGAAGTTAAAGCTTGGTCGCAAATGGGTCTTCCAAATAGACAATGACCCCAAGCATACTTCCAAAGTTGTGGCAAAATGGCTTAAGGACAACAAAGTCAAGGTATTGGAGTGGCCATCACAAAGCCCTGACCTCAATCCTATAGAAAATTTGTGGGAAGAATTGAAAAAGCGTGTGCGAGCAAAAAGGCCTACAAACCTGACTCTGTTACACCAGCTCTGTCAGGAGGAATGGGCCAAAATTCACCCAACTTATTGTGGAAAGCTTGTGGAAGGCTACCCATAAACGTTTGACCCAAGTTAAACAATTTAAAGGCAATGCTACCAAATACTAATTGAGTGTATGTAAACTTCTGACCCACTGGGAATGTGATGAAATAAATAAAAGCTGAAATAAATCATTCTCTCTACTATTATTCTGACATTTCACATTCTTAAAATAAAGTGATGATCCTAACTGACCTAAGACAGGGAATTTTTACTAGGAATACATGTCAGGAATTGTGAAAAACGGAGTTTAAATGTGTATGTAAACTTTCGACTTCAACTGTATGAAGAGTGGTACTCAGTGATGTGTTTTGTTGGATCATAACGCTTTGTTTTCAGGACATAAAGTTCTTTACTTTATTCTTTTTTTGCAGTTTTACTTTAGTGCCTTATTGGAAACATGATGCATGTTTTGAAATATTTTGTATTCTGTACAGGCTTCCTTCTTTTCAAAATGTCATTTAGGTTAGTATTGTGGAGTAACTACAATATTGTTGATCCGTCCGCAGTTATTCCTATCACATCCATTCAACTCTGCAACTGTTTTAAAGTTACCATTGTGTCATGGTGAAATCCAGGAGTGGTTTCCTTCCTCTCCGGCAACTGAGTTAGGAAGCGGTTTCCTTCCTATCTGGAAACTGAGTTAGGAAGGACTCCTGTATCTTTGTAGTGACTGGGTGTAACTCATAACTTCACCATGCTCAAAGGAATATTCAGCGTCTGCTTTTTATTTGTACCCATCTAACAATAGGTGCCCTTCTTTGCGAGGCATCGGAAAACCTCCCTGGTCTCTGTGGTTGAATCTGTGTTTGAAATTCACTGCTCAACCGAGGGACCTTACAGATAATTGTATGTGTGGGGTACAGAGATGATTTAGTAATTCACAAACCATGTTAAACACAATTGTTGTGCACAGAGTTAGTCCATGTAACTTATTGTGACTTGTTAAGCACATTTTTACTCCTGAACTTATTTACGCTTGCCATAAGAAAGGGGTTGAATACCTATTGAGTTCAATATACAGTATTTCAGCTTTAAACATTTTATTCATTTGTAAAAATGTCTAAAAACATAATTCCACTTTGACATTATGGGGTATTGTGTATAGGCCAGTGACACAAAATCTCAATTGAATCCATTTTAAATTCAGGCTGTAACACAACCAATTGGGGAAAATACTTTCTGAAGGCGCTGTATATTAACTATGTCCTCGTTCAGCCACGACTCTGTGAAGCATAAGATATTACAGTACTTCAGGTCCCGTTGACAGGATAGTCTTGAAAAGAGCTCATCCAGTTTGTTCTCCAGTGATTGTAGATTCACCAGTAGAACAGAGGGTAGAGACGGTTTATTTACCCGCAGGCGAAGTTTCATCAGAGTGCCCCCACGTCGACCTCTATAGCGTAGTTTCATCAGGGTGCCCCCACGTCGATCTCTGTATCGTAGTTTCATCAGGGTGCCCCCACGTTGACCTCTATATCGTAGTTTCATCAGGGTTCTCCCACGTCGACCTCTATATCGTAGTTTCATCAGGGTGCCCCCACGTCGACCTCTATATCATATATTCATCAGGGTGCCCCCACGTCAACCTCTATATCGTAGTTTCATCAGGCTGCCCCCACGTCAATCTCTATATCGTAGTTTCATCAGGCTGCCCCCACGTCAACCTCTATATCGTATTTTCATCAGGGTGCCCCCACGTCAACCTCTATATCGTAGTTTCATCAGGCTGCCCCCACGTCAACCTCTATATCATAGTTTCATCAGGGTGCCCCCACGTCGACCTCTGTATCGTAGTTTCATCAGGCTGCCCCCACGTCGACCTCTATATCGTAGTTTCATCAGGGTGCCCCCACGTCAACCTCTGTATCGTAGTTTCATCAGGGTGCCCCCACGTCGACCTCTGTATCGTAGTTTCATCATGCTGCCCCCACGTCGACCTCTATATCGTAGTTTCATCAGGCTGCCCCCACGTCAACCTCTATATCGTAGTTTCATCAGGGTGCCCCCACGTCAACCTCTATATCGTAGTTTCATCAGGGTGCCCCCACGTCAACCTCTATATCGTAGTTTCATCAGGGTGCCCCCACGTCAACCTCTATATCGTAGTTTCATCAGGCTGCCCCCACGTCAACCTCTATATCGTAGTTTCATCAGGGTGCCCCCACGTCAACCTCTATATCGTAGTTTCATCAGGGTGCCCCCACGTTGACCTCTATATCGTAGTTTCATCAGGGTGCCCCCACGTCGACCTCTATATCGTAGTTTCATCAGGGTTCTCCCACGTCAACCTCTATATCGTAGTTTCATCAGGGTGCCCCCACGCCGACCTCTATATCGTAGTTTCATCAGGCTGCCCCCACGCCGACCTCTATATCGTAGTTTCATCAGGCTGCCCCCACGTTGGCCTCTATTTCATCGTATTTTCTTCTTCCAAGTGTCGGGGATTAGGACCTGGTCCTGGGTGAGCAGTATGTCCTGTGTGTCCAAGTCACTGAAGTAGAATTCTTCATCCAAATCAACGTCAGTGATCGCTGTTCTGCTGTCCAGAAGCTATTTTCGGTCATAGGAAAAGTCATGTACAAAAAGTGTTAGGATCAGTGCAAAAAAACACAAAATTGTAATATATCCCAGTTCCATTCTATATATGTGTGTGTGTGTGTGTGTGTGTGTAATCATCTGTAAGCCCTCTGGAAGTGTCTGTCTAATGAACAGGGGTATCAGATTCACCAGTGGCCTGTCAAGAGGGGATTTTTTATTATGACCAGAACATTTCATAAGGGGCTATAAGCATTAATCTGCCTCTCCCTCTTTACACCACGTCCCCTCCCTTCCACTTAACTTTACAGATATGTATTTCACCAATGAGACTCCGTAGAACTGTGCCTGTGTATTTGTAATGTCATAATGGCCATTAGATTTATTTTTGTTGTTGTTGTTGTCCATTTAGAACTTGGCCTGTGTTTATAATGTCATAATGGCCATATAAGATTAGAACTCTGAGTGTGATGTCATAATGGGAAAGAATGTTTGCTTTCTCCAATTTGTTGGTGTGGTTGAGGGGAATTCCTTATCATTATGTGAATATCGACTCAGAGTATGTAATATTAGAACTCTGGGTGTGTGATGTCATATTGGTCATTTAATATTAAAACTTGGTGTGTGTTCGCAATGTCATAATGGCCTATGAAGATCAGGCATGGAAAGAACACCTGTCACTCATGTTTCTTTACTTCATGTCATAGAAACTCAAGACTTCTAAAACAGAATTAATCAATTTTTTCCTAAATCAGATGAAAGGTTTTTGATTTAGGGAGAACACTGATGAATAATGGAATAACGTCTTTTTTTAGATAGATAATGATGAGGTGCTTTTTTTGCACGTACCCATAAACTATTCACGTAGCATAAAATAACCACAAACACAGAAGCCCTAAGACGTTATACACAGGAAAAAAATGCACATATCCACACCCAGAGGGAGGCAGACACAAACAGTGACAAAAACATGCTGATGCACGTACGTACACACATGGATATATTGATGCACCACAGGCACAAAGAACCAATCCCTCCATTCTTGTACTTCCTTGTATGAACTCCTTCCAAAGGACAGATCAAATTCAAAATGATCTCTTCTGTTCATCTAACAGTGAGACAAACAAAGCGGTGGTGGGAGGATGGAGGAAGAGAACGAGAGAAAGAAGAGCGAGAGAGAGACGGAGAAAAGAAAGATTGAGAGCTGCAGGAAAGACGCTGACAGCTCCCTGTGTTTAAAATAGCCTGAATAGCGGTGTTCCGAAATGAAATATTTTGTGATCCTAATTTCCCCCAGAACACGTGATTTATTCATTGTGGAGCAATGACACACGGAGAGAGGGACAAAGAGTCGAAGCTCTATTCTGATTTACATAATAAATTCATGACTCACTGTTAAAATAAAGAGGAGGAGAGAAGTGATGAGAAAGGATTCACAGATGCCTCGTGAGCCTTGGAGGGAGAGAGAAGGGAGATAGAAAGAGTAGAAAAAAAGACTGGCTAAAATAAAGAGAGAGCTGTGTAGAAACAGATGAAAAAAGAGAGAGGGTGAATTGATCTTATCCACAAGTCCAGATCTTAGTTAACACAGATAAAGTAAAAGAGATGTGTGAGTACCAGTGGCGGTTGGTGCCGTTTAAGATGAGGGAGGATGATAATGTTTTGTATGAGCATGGCCTTATTTCTATTACAGCATATTGGATGGCTGTCATTCATATTGCATTCACCCAGCTCAATGTAGCATGGTTAGGTTTATGATACTTACTACATGATACTAAAATGTTTCCTATACCCATCATGAGGTTGCTACAACCTAGCCTATGAATTAAAATTTACAACATAGGTGCACAGGTCGAGAGAAATTTGAGTACTCAAGGTGACAGACATTGGCACATTCAATACCGCCTTAAACAATCTTGCCTGCATCTAGCTGATCTAGGATTTAATCATTAGCCAACAGTTGCAAACGAGAGTTTCTATTGGAAAAATTCAGGTAAGTTTATCCCCGTTTAAATCCATTTGTTTCCATTTAAAACTTCTTCAGGCTAGGGTCTATTTTTCTCCACTTCCTGTCTGACTGACGTGCCCAAAGTAAACTGCCTATTTCTCAGGCCCTGAAGCCAGGATATGCATATAATTGGTACCATTGGAAAGAAGACACTCTGATTATTGTATAAATGTTAAATAATGTAGGAGACTATAACACAATAGATATGGTAGGAGAAAATCCAAAGAAAAACCAACCCGGAAATATTTTTGGGGGGAGAACCAATGCTCTTACAATGAAAGTATAGGGGCATATCCAAAACCAGCTCCCCGATTGCAATTCCTATGGCTTCCACTAGATGTCAAAACTCTTTGTTCAGGGTTTCAGGCCTGTTTCTTCCAAAACGAGGAAGAATAATTAATTTTAGTACTGGGATACAGACTTGGAAATTCGTGTATGTGTGTGCGACGAAGAGGACGCACACCTGCTAATATCGCTTTCCTATTGAACATAATTATTTCCGTATGAAATATTATAGTTTAATTACATTTTAGGGTACCTGATGATTAAATAGAAATGTATTTTGACTTGTTTTAACAAAGTTTAGCGGTAGCTTTTTGGATTCCTTTCTCTGCATGTTGAACGAGTGGATTACTCAAATCGATGGCGCCAACTAAACTGACTTTTTGGCATATAAAGAAGGATTTTATCTAACAAAACGACACTACATGTTGTATCTGGGATGCTTTGGATGACAAATCAGAGAAAGATTTTCAAAAACTAAGTGAACATTTAATCGCTATTTGTGAATTTATGAAACCTGTGCTGGTGGATAAATATTTTGATGTGGGGCGCAGTCCTCAAATAATCGCATGGCATGTTTTCGCTGTAAAGCCTATTGTAAATCGGACAGTGCAGTTAGATTAACAATAATTTAAGCTTTTAACCGATATAAGACACTTGTATGTACCTAAATGTTTAATATCCATAATTTTTTCGATTATTTATTTGAATTGCGTGCCCTCCAATTTCACCGGAAGTTGTCGACAGGTGTCCCACTAGCGGGTCGCCTAGCCCTAAGAAGAAATTTATCAAGAAACGTTTTTCAACAGAATCGGCGGAATGAATACAACCCTGATCACATGCAAAAGCAGTCACTTTAGTAGCATCCAGATTGTTGTATAATTGTATAATTCCTTCTCGCGTCAATGCGCTCTCCTCCTCTCACCTTTTCCCTTCGCTTGTGAACTTTAGTGTATAACACATCAGTATTCTGTGACAAGGAGAAAAAACCTTTCCAAGCCAAACCTTCATATCATAAATGCTAGCCGCTACACCCAGCCTACATCGTTGTCACCATATTAGCTAATGTCAAGTCAACAACATAGCTACTAGAACTAAAGTGTTAGCAAACCCGCAACAATCATGCAGTACAGTGTACAGTTAGCATGCAGTTTAGCAGTTACATCGGCGGGCCCCTAGTGGCAAAAAATGTATTCAACCAAAAGCTTACTTTGACTTGGAAGCGTTCAAGTGTTGGAAAGCCATAAGCCAGTTAGGTAACATAGCATGCTTCTCTGTTTGAGCCAGGTGTATGGGTAGGCTAAACTAGCTAGCTAGCTGCATTTGTTAGCTAAGTAAGTGAAAGAGGAGAAAAATATTATATATATATATATATATGTATATATATATATATACAGTTGAAGTTGGAAGTTTACATACACTTAGGTTGGAGTCATTAAAACTCGTTTTTCAACCACTCCACAAATTTCAAACTATAGTTTTGGCAAGTCGGTTAGGACATCTACTTTGTGCATGACACAAGTAATTTTTCCAACAATTGTTTACAGACAGATTATTTCACTTCTAATTCACTGTATCACAATTCCAGTGGGTCAGAAGTTTACATACATTAAGTTGACTGTGCATTTAAAAAGCTTGGAAAATTCCAGAAAATTATGTCATGGCTTTAGAAGCTTCTGATAGGCTAATTCACATCATTTGAGTCAATTGGAGGTGTACCTGTGGATGTATTTTAAAGCCTACCTTCAAACGCCGTGCCTCTTTGCTTGACATTATGGGAAAATCAAAAGAGATCAGCCAAGACCTCAGAAAAAAATTGTAGGCCTCCACAAGTCTGGTTCATCCTTGGGAGCAATTTCCAAACGCCTGAAGGTACCACAATCATCTGTACAAACAATAGTACACAAGTATAAACATCCATGGGACCATGCAGCCGTCACACCACTCAGGAAGGAGACACGTTCTGTCTCCTAGCTCTTTCATGCGCGAGTTCCAAATATCTCTAATGGTCGTTCCAAATATCTTTAATTGGGGAGCTTCTCCAATTCTTCTCTGCACATCCTCTCAAGCTCTGTCAGGTTGGATGGGGAGAGTTGTTGCACAGCTATTTTCAGATCTCTTCAGAGATGTTTGATCGGGTTCAATTCCGGGGTCTGGCTTGCCCACTCAAGGACATTCAGAGACTTGTTCCAAATCCGCTCCTGCATTGTCTTGGCTGTGTGCTTAGGGTCGTTGTCCTGTTGGAAGGTGAACCTTTGCCCCAGTCTGAGGTCCTGAGTGCTATGGAACAGGTTTTCATCAAGGATCTCTCTTTACTTTGCGCCATTCATCTTTCCCTTGATCCTGACTATTCTCCCATTCCCTCCCACTGAAAAACATCCCCACAGCATGATGATGCCACCACCATGCTTCATTGTTGGGATGGTGCCATGTTTCCTACAGACGTGACGCTTGGCATTCATGCAAAATAGTTCAATCTTTCATCAGACCAGAGCATTCTGTTTCTCATGCTCTGAGAGTCTTTAGGTGCCTTTTGGCAAACTCCAAGCGGGCTGTCATGTGCTTTTACTGAGGAGTGGCTTCTGTCTGGCCACTCTACTGTAAAGGCCTGATTGGTGGATTGCTGCAGAGATGGTTGTACTTCTGGAAGGTTCTGCCATCTCCACAGAGGAACTCTGGAGCTCTGTCAGAGTGACCATCGGGTTGTTGATCTGACCAAGGCCCTTCTCCTCTGATTGCGCAGTTTGGTCAGCTCTAGGAAGAGTCTTGGTGGTTCCAAACTTCTTCTATTTAAGAATGATGGAGGCCAGTGTGTTTTTGGAGATCTTCAATGCTGCAGACTTTTTTTGGACTCTTCCCCAGATCTGTGCCTCGACACAATCCTGTCTCTGAGCTCTACGGCCAATTCCTTCGACCTCATGGTTTGGTTTTCGCTCTGACATGCACTGTCAACCTCTGGACCAATTGTGTGCCCTTTCCAAATCATCTCCAATCAATTGAATTTACCACAGGGGGACTCCAATCAAGTTGTAGAAACATCTCAAGGATGATTAATGGAAACAGGATGCAGCTGAGCTCAATTTTGAGTCTCATAACAAAAGCGTCTGAATACGTATTATTTTTTAAATCTTTTTTTTTACATTTGCAAAAAGTTCTAAAACCCTATTTTTGATTTGTCATTATGGGGTATTGTGTGTAGATTGATGAGGAAAATTATTTATTTAATCTATTATAGAATAAGTCTAAATCTGAATACTTTCCGAATCCACTGTATGTTGGAGGACGTCCTCTGGAAGTTGTCATAAATACTGTGTAAGTCTATGGAAGGGGGTGAGAACCACGAGCCTCATACGTTTTGTAATGAAGTCAATGTACCCAGAGGAGGACAGAAACGATCTTTCCTCTGGCTACACCATGGTGCTACTCTACAGAGTGCTCTTGAGACTACAATGGACCTTCATTGCAAAACAGTGTGTTTTAATCAATTATTTGGGACATGAGAATACATTTAGTATAGTTTTATCTAAAAAGGATAACTTTTTTAATGTTTCACTATTTACATTTATTATGAAATTCAGAGAGAGGGGGTCATATTACTCTCATAGACCAATCACTGTCACCCAAACAAACAAGCCAATAGGACAGAGTGTAATGAACACGATGGGAGACAGAGCTGGTTTCAAGCGCAGGGTGCAGCAGGTGTTAATTTATAAAGAGGAGGCAGGTAGCTGGGTTTTGGGGCAGGCAGAAGGTCATACACAGGCAGGGAAAAGGCAACAGTACAGGCAGGGAAAAGGCTAGTAACGTCATCCAGGAGATTAAGCAATACGTAGATAACAGGAAATCCGATAGGCTAAAGTACAGGCAGGAAATAGCAAAAGGCGTCGTTAGTGAGGCAAGCCAAAACTATCATACACGGGAGGATTAAATTACGGGAAACACAGCGCTCCGAATAGAAGTGTATCACAAAACAAACAATACCTCACAATGATGGGGTGCAAAGAACTGAACTAAATAGTGTGTGATAATGAGATACAGGTGTGTGAACAGGTGATCCGAATTCAGGTGATTGGGATCTGGAGAGTGAGCTGCGTTCAGGGGATCTACGTGTTTGTGAGTTGGAAAGTGGGCTGGAAAGTGAGCTGCATTCAGGGGATCTATGTGTTTGTGAGCTGGAAAGTGGGCTGGAAGGTGAGCTGCGTTCAGGGGATCTACATGTTTGAGAGTGTGAGTTGGAAGCAGACGTTACACAGAGAGAGTCAAGGGATTTATAGCGTCTCATACACAGTCAGACAAATACAGTCTAGTATAGCATGTTAACTCTCTTACACACATGTAAACACACAGTGTACACACGTATACACATGCACTCAGGCGTTCTCTCTACTTTCGCTCTCTCTAACAGAAATGAGATACCGTAGCAGAATGCAGAAAAGCCTACATGAAAATGCTACTTCCAACGCCATAGTACTTCACATAAAGGCCAACAAGAGTTTACTGTGCAATGGAGTGTATGATTTGAGACAATTGTATTTTATATCAAGGAGAGCAGCTAGGCATGGAGAACGGATAACCTTTCCTTGAAAAGCCAAAGCGTGTGTGTGTGTGTGCGTGCTCACATCCGTTTGTATGTGCGAGTGTGTGTGTGAACTGCACTTTAATATGTGACACATCAAAAAGACATATAGCAACACATACTGTGTGTGCAGGTTACCCTGTGACCACTGTATGGTCCCTGACAGAGTATGATGTATGTGTGTGTGTATTCACCATTGGTGAACTGTCCTCAGGCTTTCAAAGGGGCTGTTTGTGAAGCAGTGAGGCAGAACTAGTGGTTGAAGGGCTTCTCCCTCACAGCGTTGTGTGGCAGAACTAGTGGTTGAAGGGCTTCTCCCTCACAGCGTTGTGTGGCAGAACTAGTGGTTGAAGGGCTGCTCCCTCACAGCATTGTGTGGCAGAACTAGTGGTTGAAGGGCTGCTCCTTCACAGCGTTGTGAGGCAGAACTAGTGGTTGAAGGGCTGCTCCCTCACAGCGTTGTGAGGCAGAACTAGTGGTTGAAGGGCTTCTCCCTCACAGCATTGTGTGGCAGAACTAGTGGTTGAAGGGCTGCTCCCTCACAGTGTTGTGTGGCAGAACTAGTGGTTGAAGGGCTGCTCCTTCACAGCGTTGTGAGGCAGAACTAGTGGTTGAAGGGCTGCTCCCTCACAGCGTTGTGTGGCAGAACTAGTGGTTGAAGGGCTGCTCCCTCACAGCGTTGTGTGGCAGAACTAGTGGTTGAAGGGCTGCTCCCTCACAGCGTTGTGAGGCAGAACTAGTGGTTGAAGGGCTGCTCCCTCACAGCGTTGTGAGGCAGAACTAGTGGTTGAAGGGCTGCTCCCTCACAGCGTTGTGAGGCAGAACTAGTGGTTGAAGGGCTGCTCCCTCACAGCGTTGTGAGGCAGAACTAGTGGTTGAAGGGCTGCTCCCTCACAGCGTTGTGAGGCAGAACTAGTGGTTGAAGGGCTGCTCCCTCACAGCGTTGTGAGGCAGAACTAGTGGTTGAAGGGCTGCTCCCTCACAGCGTTGTGTGGCAGAACTAGTGGTTGAAGGGCTGCTCCCTCACAGCGTTGTGTGGCAGAACTAGTGGTTGAAGGGCTGCTCCCTCACAGCGTTGTGAGGCAGAACTAGTGGTTGAAGGGCTGCTCCCTCACAGAATTGTGTGGCAGAACTAGCGGTTGAAGGGCTGCTCCCTCACAGCGTTGTGTGGCAGAACTAGTGGTTGAAGGGCTTCTCCCTCACAGCGTTGTGTGCGTGCGTACGTGTGTGAATGCTGCATACTACACAGCTGAGTTCTACAAAACCGCCCAGGCTGCATCCCAAATAGCACCTTGTTCCCTACATAGTGCATACTTTGGACCAGGGCCCACTACACAGGGAAAGGGTGCCGTTTGGGACGTACAACATACATTTGTCACTGCACATTTGTAATTGTGAGGATGAATCTCTGAACTGTAACGGAAGAAACCTTCCTATTGTTTTACTTCTAAACAACAGGCCAATGGAGGACAGTGTATCAGAGCGGACAGGTCAGAGATATTCAACACTGATTAACACTCTCCTTTAAGCTCGGCTAGTTCTTAAATAGCCATTCAGCTACTGAGAGTGGGGGGATGGGGGGACTGAGAGAGGAAAAGAGAGAGAGCGAGCGAGAGAGAACGAGAGGGAGGGAGAGCGAGAGAGAGGTTGAATGCCTATAGCAAACAGGGGAGAGAGAGAACGAGAGGGAGGGAGAGCGAGAGAGAGGTTGAATGCCTATAGCAAACAGGGGAGAGAGAGAACGAGAGGGAGGGAGAGCGAGAGAGAGGTTGAATGCCTATAGCAAACAGGGGAGAGAGAGAACACACAGATTGTGTGTTTAAACATGGTCTTGTCGATAGCGCTGACGCTAATACTGAGGTGTGGATGTTTGAGAGAGAGGAACAGGGCAAGTGTGTGTGCGTGCGTGTGCGTATCCCTGGTGACAATCGATGCTTTACAGCTTAGTACACTTGACAGTTAAGTCTACCACCAGCTCTCACAGTCTCAAGTCAAAATTAGACGTTCATCCATGTTTCTCAAACGTCAAATTTCTAAGTTGTTCTAGACGTTAAATTTAAAAGTGTTTAAGGTTAAGTTTAGGCATGAACTCAGCATGGTTAAGGTAAGGGTTGGGATAGAATTCTTCTCTCGCTGGATTCGAACTTGCAACATTTGGAATCAGTGGCAGATGTTTACACCCATCCACAACACCCTAGCAAAACTGAAACCTACTTGAAGGTAACAGCACTCAGTGTTGCCCCTAGTGGCCGGTTTCCACGTCATCTACTGACGTGGGGAGATGTTCATGGGCTATGCTCGGCCTTGTCTCAGGGTAGTAGGTTGGTGGTTGAAGATATCCCTCTAAGTGGTGTGGGGGCTGTGCTTTGACAAAGTGGGTGGGGTTATATCCTGCCTGGTTGGCCCTGTCCGGGGGTATCGTTGGACGGGGCCACTGTGTCTCCTGACCCCTCCTGTCTCAGCTCCAGTATTGATGCTGCAATAGTTTATGTGTTGGGGGGCTAGGATCAGTCTGTTATATCTGGAGTATTTCTCCTGTCTTATCCGGTGTCCTGTGTGAATTTAAGTATGCTCCCTCTAACTCTCTCTCTTTCTCTCCTTCTCTCCTTCTCTCGGAGGACCTGAGTCCTAGGACCTGAGCACCTGCTGTCTCTAACTCAGGACTACCTGGCCTGATGACACATTGCTGTCCCCAGTCCACCTGGTCGTGCTGCTGCTCCAGTTTGAACTGTTCTGCTAGCGGCTATGGAACCCTGACCTGTTCACCGGACGTGCAACCTGTCCCAGACCTGGTGTTTTCGACTCTCTCTCTCTTCCGCACCTGCTGTCTCCAACTCTGAATGATCGGCTATGAAAAGCCTGACATTTACTCCTGAGGTGCTGAACTGTTGCACTCTCGACAACCACTGTGATTATTATTATTTGACCCTGCTGGTCATCTATGAACGTTTGAACATCTTGGCCATGTTCTGTTATAATCTCCACCCGGCACAGCCAGAAGACGACTGACCAGCCCTCAGAGGCTGATTCCTCTCTAGGTTTCTTCCTAGGTTCTAGCCTTTCTAGGTAGTTTTTCCTAGCCACTGTGCTTCTACACCTGCATTGCTTGCTGTTGGGGGTTTTAGGCTGGGTTTCTCTATAGCACTTTGTGACATCGGCTGATGTAAGAAGGGATTTATAAATACTTTTGATTGATTTGATTGATCTCCTGATGGCCTCAGACATGGATGGACGTCGAATACTGACTTGTATCACGGGTGACTTGCCTGTATATTCAACAACCACAGCACGACACACTCCTATTCTTGTTGCTCAGGTCTTTTTCTATTCCAAAGACATAAAAAAACACACACACACACACACACACACACACACACACACACACACACACACACACACACACACACACACACACACACACCCACACACACACACACACACACACACACACACACACACACACACACACACACACACACACACACACACACACACACACACACACACACACACACACACACACACACACACACACACACACACACACACACACACACACACACGGGAAATGCAACCAGACACACACATACAAATGAGAAAACCCTTGTAGGAGAGGCTGAGCACTGGCCTATAGTGTCATGTGGTTTCGGATAATTAACATCCCCAGGGCAGCCTCTTGCCCCCTGCCCTCCTCTCCTGACCAACAGATGGCATCGGATGGCAGCTTCCTCAGAGCGACACACACACGCGCACACACACACACACGCACACACGCACGCACACACAAACATATCAATGGAAAAATATTCCAAGGCAGTATAAATTATAAACTGGGTGGTTCGACCCCTGAATGCTGATTGGCTGACAGCCGTGGTATATCAAACCGTATACCACGGGTATGACAAAACATGTATTTTTACTGTTCTAATTACATTGGTAACCAGTTTATTATAGCAATAAGGCACCTTGGGGGTTTGTGATATACAGCAAATATACCAACGGCTAAGAGCTGTGTCTAGGCACTCTGCGTTACGTCGTGCATAAGGACATCCCTTAGCAGTGGTATATTGTCCATATACCACACCCCCCCCCCCCCCGTGCCTTATTGCTTAAATCTACTGTCCCTCTCCTGCTACACAAACACAACATCCATCACCACGTCAGCCAGCCAGGACACGTTGTACAGTCTTCTAAATGGTCAAAAGCTATTTTGATTAAACATTTCTATTAATTTGCCACAGCTCACTGACAGCATACCAGATCTGATCACTAAACCTGGGCTTATCAAATGGCAGGCAGGGTTAAAGCACACTTGTATGCACACACGCACACATGTGCATACACACACAAGGATGCACACACACACACAGAGGAGAGTGAGAGGAAAAGAGGGGAGGGTGGTAAGAGGAGAGGAGAGAGGAGAAGAAAGGAGAGAAGGAGAGGAGGAGAGGACAGATGAGAGGAAATGAGAGGGGAGGAGAGGAGAGAGGAGAGGAAAGGAGAGAGGAGGAGAGAAGAGAGGAGGAGAGAGGAAATGAGAGGAGAGGAGTGGTGGGAGGAGAGGAGAGAGGAAAGGAGAGAGGATGAGAGGAGAGAGGAGGATACAGGAGAGGAGAGAGGAAAGGAGAGAGGAGAGAGGAGGAGAGGAGAAAGGAGAGGAAAGGAAATGAGAGAGGAGAAAGGAGAGGAAATGAGAGAGGTGAGGAAAGGAGAGAGGAGAGGAGAGAGGAGAGGAAAGGAGAGATGATGAGAAGAGAGAGGAGGAGAGTTGTGCCACTGGTTCCTCTGGATGGTCATTAATTGAGTTGCATTATTAAAGAGGCAGGTGAAACTACTTGACCTGCATTAACCTTTGATGAGGGACGAGGAACACACACACCCGCACAGTACACCCACACATACATTACACATGCACACACACACACCCACACTTACATTACACACGCACACACACACACACACACACACACACACACACACACACACACACACACACACACACACACACACACACACACACACACACACACACACACACACACACACACACACACACACACACACACACACACACACTTACATTACACACGCACACACACACACACACATTACACACACCTGCACAGTACACCCACACCCACATTACACACACACACACACACACACACACACACACACACACACACACACACACACACACACACACACACACACACACACACACACACACACACACACACACACACACACACACACACACACACACACACACACACACACACACACACAGCCTAGTTAGACAAGTGAAACTGCTCGACCCATATTAATCATGCAATGAAGGACGAGGAACACGAGTCCTTACTTCAAGAGAACAGGTGATGAGGGAAAGGGAAGGCAGCCAGACTCCCCCGTGTGACAGAGAGGTGAGGTGAGTCTTTCACTCTGTAAATAAGTGATTGGCCATGAGATAACTGTCACGTCTGCTCCCGCTCTTCCCCTCCCCCTGGCGCTTGAGGGCGCCAGAATGCCTTGCATCACTCACTCCTGCCATCCATCACGTACACCTGCCTTTCCTTGTCACGCGCATCAGCATTATTGGACTCACCTGGACTCTCTTATCACCTGTTCATTTCCTCCCCTATATGTGTCAGTTCCCCAGCTCTGTTCCCTGCTTCTGCATTGATTGTTTTTCTGTTTGCTAAGCTGTTTATGTCTCGTTCCATGTCCGTTATTTATTAAATGTTACTCCCCGTACCTGCTTCGTCTCTCCAGCGTCATCCTTGTGATAGATCGTGACAATAACATTACTGGACTGAATGTATAGGGTGAAATACTGGGAGTCAATTTATGACAGCTGAGCGTCCCACCACCATAGATTGAAAAGATACAATGGTCTTATAATGCACAATGATTAGACCAACCAGCCAAGAAAACCTGAATTAACAACAGAAAGAAGAAAAATAAATTGAGACGTTCTCTGGCCTGTGAATGATATCTGAGAAAAGGCAGCTAAGAAAGTAAATGATGTAAACGGAACAGAAAAAGAGGGGGAATCGGGGGGAAATTGAGAGAGTCAGAGTCTGTTCTTCCGTCTCTGTTTTTATTGAAACTTAGTTATCATTCAGTAGCACAATAGCTAGAAGAGAGAGAGAGAGAGAATTGAATGAACTACATGAAAAATACAAAAAAGGCCTGTGGTGTTGATGGTATCCTAAATGAAATGATAAAATATACAGACAACAAATTCCAATTGGCTATACTTAAACTCTTTAACATCATCCTCAGCTCTGGCATCTTCCCCAATATTTGGAACCAAGGACTGATCACCCCAATCCACAGAAGTGGAGACAAATCTGACCCCAATAACAACCATGGGATATGAGTTAACAGCAACCTTGGGAAAATCCTCTGCATTATAATTAACAGCAGACTCATACATTTTTTGAGTGAAAACAATATACTGAGCAAATGTCAAATTGGCTTTTTACCAAATTACCATACAACAGGCCACATTTTCACCCTGCACACCGCAATTGACAAACAAACAAACCAAACAAAGGCAAAGTCTTCTCATGCTTTATTGATTTCAAAAATTATTTTGACTCAATTTGGCATTAGGGTCTGCTATACAAATTGATGTAAATCAATGTTGGGGGAAAAACATAAGACATTTTAAAATGTATGTACATAAACAACAAGTGTGCGGTTAAAATTGGCAACAAACACACACATTTCTTTCCACATGGCTGTGGGGTGAGACAGGGATGCAGGTTGAGCCCCACCCTCTTCAACATATACAACATATGCCTTTGGAAAGTATTCAGACCCCTTGACTTTTTCCACATTTTGTTACATTACAGCCTTATTCAAAAATTGGTTAATTTAAAAATCTACACACAATAACCCATAATAAAGGACAAACAGGTTTTTAGAAATGTTTGCACATTTTACAAAAAATTCGAAACATATTCTTTGCTATGAGACTCGAAATTGAGCTCCTGCTTCCATTGATCATTCTTGAGATGTTTTGTGGTCCACTTGTGGTAGATTCAATTGATTGAGCATGATTTGGCAAGGCATACACCTGTCTATATAAGGTCCCACATTTGACAGTGCATGTCAGAGCAAAGACCAAGCCACGAGGTCGAAGGAATTGTCCGTAGAGCTCCGAGACAGGCTTGTGTCTAGGCACAGATCTGGGGAAGGGGAACAAAACATTTCTGCAGCGCTGAAGGTCCACAAGAACACCGTGGCCTCCATCATTGTTAAATGGAAGAAGTTTGGAACCACTAGGACTCTTCCTAGAGCTGGCCGCCTGGGCAAACTGAGCAATCAGGAGAGAAGGGACTTGGTCAGGGAGGTGACCAAGAACCCGGTGGTCACTCTGACAGAGCTCTAGAGTTTCTCTGTGGAGATGGGAGAACCTTCCAGAAGGACAACCATCTCTGCAGCACTCCAACAATCGGGCCTTTACAGTAGAGTGGCCATGACAGCCCGGTTGGAGAAACAAGATTCTCTGGTCTGATGAAACCAAGATTAAACTCTTTGGCCTGAATGCCAGCGTCAGGTCTGGAGGAAATCTGGCACCATCCCTACGGTGAAGCATGGTGGTGACAGTATCATGCTGTGGGGGTGTTTTTCCCCGGCAGGGACTGGGAGACTAGGCAGGATCGAGGCAAAGAAAAGTACAGAGAGATCCTTGATGAAAACCTGTTCCAGAGTGCTCAGGCCCTCAGACTGGGGCAAAGGTTCCCCTTCCAACAGGACAACAACCCTAACCACACAGCCAAGATAACGAAGGAGTGGCTTCGGAACATGTCTCTGAATGTCCTTGAGTGGCCCAGCCAGAGCCCGGACTTGAACCCGATCAAACATCTCTGGAGAGATCTGAAAATAGCTGTGCAGTAAGGCTCCCCATCCACCCTGACAGAGCTTGACAGGATGTGCAGAGAAGAATGGGAGAAACTCCCCAAATACAGGTGTGCCAAGCTTGTAGCATCATACCCAAGAAGACTTGTGGCTGTTATTGCTGCCAAAGTTGCTTCAACAAAGTACTGAGTAAGGGTCTGAATAGTTATGTAAATGTGATATTTCATTCAAAAACAATTATACATTTGCAAACATTTCTAAAATCCTATGGTGTATTGTGTGTAGATTGTGTGTAAATTGAGGCTGTAACCTAACAAAATGTGTAAAAAGTCAAGGGGTCTGTATACTTTCCAAAGGCACTTTATATCAACAAATTGGCAAGGGCACAAGAACAGTTTGCAGCACCCAGCCTCACTCTACTAGAATCTGAAGTCAAATGTCTACTGTTTGCTGATGATCTGGTGCTTTTGTCCCCAACAATGAGGGCCTATAGCAGCACCTAGATCTTCTGCACAGATAATGTCAGACCTGGGCCTTGACAGTAAACTTCAGTAAGACAAAAATAATGGTGTTCCAAAAAAGGTCCAATTGCCAGAACTACAAATACAAATTCCATCTAGACACCGTTGCCCTAGAGCACACAAAAAACTATACGTACATTGGCCTAAACATCAGCGCCACAGGTAACTTCCACAAAGCTGTGAACGATCTGAGAGACAAGGCTAGAAGGGCATTCTATGCTATCAAAAGGAACATAAAATTCAACATACCAATTAGGATCTGGCAAAAAATACTTGAATCAGTTATGGAACCCATTGCCCTTTATGGCTGTGAGGTCTGGGGTCCGCTCACCAACCAAGAATTCACAAAATGGAACAAACACCAAATAGAGCCTCTGCAGAATTCTGCAAAACTATTGTCCGTGTACAACGTAAAACACCAAATAAAGCACGCAGAGCAGAATTCGGCCGATACCCGCTAATTATCAAAATCCAAAAAAGAGACGTTCAATTGTACAACCACCTAAAAGGAAGCGATTCTCAAACCTTCCATAACAAAGCCATCACCCACAGAGACATGAACCCGGAGAAGAGTCCCCTAAGCAAGCTGGTCCTGGGGCTCTGTTCACAAACACAAACAGACCCCACAGATCCCCAGGACAGCAAAACAATTAGACACAACCAAATCATGAGAAAACAAAAATATAATTACTGGAAAGAATTAACAAAAAAAACTGATCAAACTAGAATGCTATTTGGCCCTAAACAGAGAGTACACAGTGGCAGAATACCTGACCAATGTGACTGACCCAAACTTAAGGAAAGCTTTGTCTATGTACAGTACACACTCAGTGAGCATAGCCTTGCTATTGAAAGAGGCCGCCATAGGCAGACATGGCTCTCAAGAGAATACTATGTGCACACTGCTCACAAAATGAGATGGAAACTGAGCTGCACTTCCTAACCTCCTGCCAAATGTATGACCATATTAGAGACACATTTCCTCAGATTACACAGACCAACAAAGAATTCCAAAACAAATTTAATTTTGATAAACTCCCTTGTCTACAGGGTGAAATACCACTGTGTGCCATCACAGCAGCAAGATTTGTGACCTGTTGCCACAAGTAAAGGGCAACCAGTGAAGAACAAACACCACTGTAAATACAACCCGTATTTATGATTATTTATTTTCCCTTTTGTACTTTAAATATTTGCACATTGTTACAACACTGTATATAGACATAATATGACATTACAAATGTCTCTATTCCTTTGGAACTTTTGTGAGTGAAATGTTTACTGTTCGTTTTTTATTGTTTATTCCACTTTTTTTATTATCTACTTCACTTGCTTTGGCAATGTAAACATATGTTTCCCATGCCAATAAAGCCCTTTGAAATGAATTTAATTTAATTAAGAGGGAGAGAGAGAGCGAGAGAGATGGAGGGCGAGAGAGAGATAAAGAGAGAGGGAGAAAGAGATGGAGAGAGAGAGGGAGAAAGTGTTGGAGAGAGAGTGAGGGAGAGCGGGAGATGGAGAGAGAGAGAGGGGAGGTAGGGAGGGAGGGAGAGAGAGAGAGGGGAGGTAGGGAGGGAGGGAGAGAGAGAGGGGGAAAGGGGGTAAGAGAGAGAGAGAGAAAATCTACTTATTTCAGGCTGAAACACACACACACACACACACACACACACACACACACACACACACACACACACACACACACACACACACACACACACACACACACACACACACACACACACACACACACACACACACACACACACACACACACACGCGTAAACACACACACACACTGAGCCTTCTAAACAGAGCTAATGCTGAGTCTCTTTCATTCAGTGTGACAGAGTAGGAACCAGTGGACCGAAAGGTTCATCGCTGAAGATTTACCTCAAACCAAAACACAGCTAAACAATGTTTCACACACACACACACACACACACACACACACACACACACACACACACACACACACACACACACACACACACACACACACACACACACACACACACACACACACACACACACACACACACACACACACACACACACACACACACACACACACACCCTGTGAGTTGTTCTGTCATTGTGGTTTAATGAAGTGGAAAGCTGAGATCATAAAACTCCTCTTTAAGGGCATTCCATATCAACTCTACACCACAGCTATGAGGCTGGTAAACACCTCATTTAACTGGTTTACAGGCTGTGTGTGTGTGTGTGTGTGTGTGTGTGTGTGTGTGTGTGTGTGTGTGTGTGTGTGTGTGTGTGTGTGTGTGTGTGTGTGTGTGTGTGTGTGTGTGTGTGTGTGTGTGTGTGTGTGTGTGTGTGTGTGTGTGTGTGTGTGGGGAAGGTGGAAGTTAGTAGCACTGATATTTCAGGGCAGGTCAACCATGTTACAAGTCAGTATTCGACGTTCATCCATGTCTGAGGCCATCAGGAGATGACGTGGAAACCGGCCACTAAACTTAACTCTAACCTTCAAAATTCTGACTTGATGTCTAAACTTAACACTTCGAAATTTGACGTTTGGAACAACTTTGAAATTTGAAACATGGATAAACGATTCATTCTGACGTGAGACTGGAGAGCTTGTTGGATATTTGACATTCAGTACTGTATATGGCCTCCAGATTGCAGGCCTGTCTAAGACTAAAGCACAGCAAATTGGCTGTTTCAGCAGTTATGGTCAGCCTAGCTGTTTGGAGAAGAAGGTGCTTTCTGTAAAGAAAAGACTGAACCATTTTGAATGATATATCGTATTTGTATGTCTCTGAGCGATGTTCTTTCAATTTCCAGGGTCATTTCATGTTTTCATATTTTTTTTTAGCTATTGCCGCTCAAGCAGGCAGAAATACATCCGGTATGACAAGTTTTGCATGAACATGAAATGACCACAGGAATCGATAGAACATCCCTCAGAGATGCACAAATACGACATAACATTCTAAATGGGTGAACCTTTTCTTCATGCATACAAAGACCTTTGAAATGCTTAAATCCTTCTTGAAAGTAATGCTTTTCAGATTCTAATAAAGTATTATAAAATGTGTGCGTGTGTGTGTGTACGTGTGTGTTATTGACCTTCCTGAGTCTGTATAGCATCCTCTCCCATAAAATGTCAAACAGACTGTCAGTTCCCATCTCTGTGTCTGCCAGACAACCTGTATAATCCTCCACACAGGGGACGACCTCAGCATGTTTTTCAAGGTCAGACTCACGCACACACACATGCATGAATACACACACGTACACTCACGCTCTCTCTCTCTCACACACACACACACACACACACACACACACACACACACACACACACACACACACACACACACACACACACACACACACACACACACACACACACACACACACACACACACACACACACACACACACACACACACACACACACACACACCTTATCCACACGGACCCACATAATCTCAGTCAACAGCCCTTTCAACCTTTCCTCCTTTTAACATCCTACTTCTTTCAATTCCCCACCTCCTCTACCTCTTTCCCCCCTCCATCCCTCCCTTATCTAGGCAACCTTCAGATACACCCCTCCCTTTAAAGTCCCTTTTTCTTCAACCCTCCATCTCACAGCCCTTCATGGTTCTAACTGTTTTCTCCCATTGAGGTTTTCACAGCTCCTGGGGAGAGAGGAGACCACCACAATGGAACAAGAGGATTTCACATTTTTTTCTATACCTCTCTCTCTCTCCTATTCTCTCTCTCTGCATATCCCTTCTCACACAGCCTAATTCCCTGTGGTGGTTTATGTGGAGGTCTCTGCAGACCCCCTGTGGTGGTTTATGTGGAGGTCTTTGCAGACTCCCTGTGGTGGTTTATGTGGAGGTCTCTGCAGACCCCCTGTGGTGGTTTATGTGGAGGTCTCTGCAGACTCCCTGTGGTAGTCACACACACACACACACACACACACACACACACACACACACACACACACACACACACACACACACACACACACACACACACACACACACACACACACACACACACACACACACACACACACACACACACACACACACACACACACACACACACACAGCCTGTAAACCAGTTAAATGAGGTGTTTACCAGCCTCATAGCTGTGGTGTAGAGTTGATATGGAATGCCCTTAAAGAGGAGTTTTATGATCCCAGCTTTCCACTGGGATCATAAAACTGGTAAACATTGTTTAGCTGTGTTTTGGTTTGAGGTAAATCTTCAGCGATAAACCTGGTTTATGTGTGAGGTCTCTGCAGGTTGGCTAAAACCATCCCCTCTACTGACTTCCTAGAACACTCTGTCCTCCCTCCTTTCTCTCTATCTCCTCCATCCTTTCTTTCTTCTCCCTCTGTCCTTTCCCCTCTCTCCTCCATCTGTCCTTTCCCCTCTCTCCTCCCTTCTTTACCCTCTTTCCTCCCTCTGTCCTTTCCACTCTCTCCACCCTCCTTTCCCCTCTCTCCTCCATCTGTCCTTTCCCCTCTCTCCACCCTCCTTTCCCCTCTCTCCTCCATCTGTCCTTTCCCCTCTCTCCACCCTCCTTTCCCCTCTCTCCTCCATCTGTCCTTTCCCCTCTCTCCTCCCTTCTTTACCCTCTTTCCTCCCTCTGTCCTTTCCACTCTCTCCACCCTCCTTTCCCCTCTCTCCTCCATCTGTCCTTTCCCCTCTCTCCACCCTCCTTTCCCCTCTCTCCTCCATCTGTCCTTTCCCCTCTCTCCACCCTCCTTTCCCCTCTCTCCTCCATCTGTCCTTTCCCCTCTCTCCTCCCTTCTTTACCCTCTTTCCTCCCTCTGTCCTTTCCACTCTCTCCTCCCTCCTTTCTCTCTCCTCCCTCTGTCCTTTCCCCTCTCTCCTCCCTAATTTCTCTCTCCTCCCTCCTTTCTCTCTCCTCCCTCCTTTCTCTTTCCTCCCTCCTTTCTCTCTTCCCTCCTTTCTCTCTCTCCTCCGTCCTTTCTCTCTCCTCCCTCCTTTCTCTCTCCTCCCTCCTTTCTCTCTCTCCTCCCTCCTTTCTCTCTCCTCTCTCCTTTCTCTCTCTCCTCCCTCCTTTCTCTTTCTCTTTCCTCCCTCCTTTCTCTCTCCTCCCTCCTTTCTCTCTCTCCTCCCTCCTTTCTCTCTCTCCTCCCTCATTTCTCTCCCCCTCTCTCCGCATGCTTGTGTTAAACCATCAATCTCTCTCTCTCTCTATTTCTCCCCTTGGGTGGGTAAAAAAATTGTCACCTCCCTGCTGTGCCCTGAGACCAGAGAGAGACATCAGTATTCTCTGTCTGCCAATGCAGAGGCTAAGCATTTCATATCCTTTACTCTGTCCTTTCCTATTTCCATTCCTCATCCCACCTTCTTCTCTCTTTTTCCAGTGTTCTCAATAATTTTCTCTGTTTCTGTTAAACAGGGCATTCGGAAAGTACTCAGACCCCTTCCCCTTTTCCACATTTTGTTACATTACAGCCTTATTCTAAAATTGATTAAATACATTTTTCCCCTCATCAATGATTGGACATGATTTGGAAAGGCACACACCTATCTACATAAGACCCCACAATTGACAGAGCATGTCAGAGTAAAAACCAAGCCATGAGGTTGAAGGAGACAGGATTGTGTCGAGGCACAGATCTGGGGAAGAGTACCAAAACATTTCTGTAGCATTGAAGTTCCCCAAGAACACAGAGACCTCCATCATTCTTAAATGGAAGAAGTTTGGAACCACCAAAACTCTTCCTAGAGCTGGCCGCCCAGCCACACTGAGCAATCGGGGAAGAAGGGACTTGGTCAGGGAGGTGATCAAATCAAATCAAATTGTATTGGTCACATACACATGGTTAGCAGATGTTAATGCGAGTGTAGCGAAATGCTTGTGCTTCTAGTTCCGACAGTGCAGTAATATATAACAAGTAATCTAACAATTCCCCAACAACTACCTTTTAGACACAAATCTAACAAATAATCTAACAATTCCCCAACAACTACCTAATACACACAAATCTAAAGGGGTGAATGAGAATGTGTACATTTAAGTATATGGATGAGTGATGGCCGAGCAGCATAGGCAAGGTGCAGTAGATGATATAAAATACAGTATATACATGTGATATGAGTAATGTAAGATATTTAAACATTATTAAAGTGGCATTATTTAAAGTGGCATTGTTTAAAGTGATTAGTGATCCATTATTAAAGTGTCCAGTGATTGGGTCTCAATGTAGGCAGCATCACTAAGTTAGTGATTGCTGTTTAGCAGTCTGACGTCCTTGAGATAGAAGCTGTTTCTCAATCTCTCTGTCCCAACTTTGATGCACCTGTACTGACCTCGCCTTCTGGATGATAGCGGGGTGAACAGGCAGTGGCTCGGGTGGTTATTGTCCTGGATGCTCTTTTTGGCCTTCCTGTGACATCGGGTGCTGTAGGTGTCATGGAGGGCAGGTAGTTTGCCCCCGGTGATGCGTTGAGCAGACCGCACCACGCTCTGCTGCACCTTCTTCACCACGCTGTCTGTGTGGGTGGACCATTTCAGTTTGTCTGTGATGTGTACGCCCAGGAACTTAAAACTTTCCACCTTCTCCACTGCTGTCCCTTCGATGTGAATAGGGGGGTGCTCCCTCTGCTGTTTCCTGAAGTTCACGATCATCTCCTTTGTTTTGTTGATGTTGAGTGAGAGGTTGTTTTCCTGACACCACACTCTGAGTGCCCTCACCTCCTCCCTGTAGGCTGTGTCGTCGTTGTTGGTGATCAAGCCCACTACTGTTGTGTCGTCTGCAAACTTGATGATTGAGTTGGAGGCGTGCATGGCCACGCAGTCGTGGGTGATCAGGGAGTACAGGAGAGGGCTGAGCACACACCCTTGTGGGGCCCCAGTGTTGAGGGTCAGCGAAGTGGAGATGTTGTTTCCAACCTTCATCACCTGGGGGCGGCCCATCAGAAAGTCCAGGACCCAGTGGTCACTCTGACAGAGCTCCAAAGTTTCTCTGTGGAGATGGGAGAACATTCCAGAAGGACAACCATCTCTGCAGCACTCCACCAATCTGCATTTATGGTAGAGTGGCCAGACGAAAGCCAAAGTAAAAGGCGCATGACAGCCCACTTGGAGTTTGCCAAAAGGCACCTAAAGGCACCATCCCTACGGTGAAGCATGGTGGTGGCAGCATCATGGTATGGGGATGTTTTTCAACAGCAGGGACTGGGCGACTAGTCATGATCGGAAAGCTGAACGGAACAAAGTACAGAGAGATCCTTGATGAAAACCTGCTCTAGAGCCGCTCAGGACCTAGGGCGAAGGTTCACCTTCAAAAAGAACAATGACCCTAAGCACACAGCCAAAACAACACAGGAATGGCTTTGGGACAAGTCTCTGAATGTCCTTGAGTGGTCCAGCCAGAGCCCGGACTTGAACACGATCAAATATCTCTGGAGAGACCCGAAAATAGCTGTGCAGCCATGCTTCCCATCCAACCTGAGAGCTTTAGATGATCTGCAGAGAAGAATGGGAGAAACTCCCCAAATACAGGTGTGCCAAGCTTGTAGCGTCATACCCATAAGAAGACTCAAGGATGTAATCGCTGCCAAAGGTGCTTCAACAAAGTACTGAGTAAAGGGTCTGATTACTTATGTAAATGTGATATTTCAGTAGTTTTTTTTATACGTTTGCAATAATTTCAAAAAAACTGTTTTTGCTTTGTCATTATGAGTTAATGTGTGTAAATTGATGAGACACATTTTTTAAAATACATTTTAGATTAAGGCTGTAACGTAACAAAATGTGAAAAAGTCAAGGGGTCTGAATTCTTTCCGAATGCACTGTATATCCCTCTACATCCATGTTCAATCTCTCTCTCTCTCTCTCTCTCTCTCTCTCTCTCTCTCTCTCTCTCTCTCTCTCTCTCTCTCTCTCTCTCTCTCTCTCTCTCTCTCTCTCTCTCTCTCTCTCTCTCTCTCTCTCTCTCTCTCTCTCTCTCTCTCTCTCTCTCTCTCTCTCTCTCTCTCTCTCTCTCTCTTTCTTTTCCACCTTTTCACTCAATCATGTTTTAGAGCAGCTCAGCAGCTCAGCAGCAGCAATAACGTGGCCCAGGCAGCCTTCACACTAACTCCACTAAAGGGGTGTGTGTGTCTCTGTGTGTGTGTGTGTTACAGTTCTGTACTAACAGGGTTATAGGTGGGCTCATTACTTCTGGGGCCAGATGTAATCACTTTACTATTTCATGCTCTCTGGCTGGCACAGAGAGAGAGACAGAGAGAGACAGAGAGAGAGACAGAGAGAGACAGAGAGAGAGAGACAGAGAGAGACAGAGAGAGACAGAGAGAGAGACAGAGAGAGAGACAGAGAGAGAGAGAGACAGATAGAGTGACAGAGAGAGAGAGAAACAGAGAGAGAGAAACAGAGAGAGAGAGAGAGGGCAAGATAAGGAGAGAAGGAGGCATGGATACAGACAGAGGGAAATGCATACTCACACCATGTCCAAAGAGAGAGTAAAAAAATAGGGAGATACTGCCAGTCCACTGGCAGGACTCCACTAATTGTGAGTATGCAGTGTGTGTGTTGTAGTGGAAACTCCAACCAGAAAAATAGAGACTGTAGATTCTTCAAACAGCAACTTTATTATAAGATTTGCGAAAATGGAGCGATCAACAATCACTCAAATAGTGCAGAGTTAAAAAGCCCAACGAACAGAGTTGGCTTTCAGCTTTTATAGAAAGTACAACCTCTTTTGTCTACGAAGCAGTTTAGCAGATGTGTAGAAACAGGGACGGAACATTGTGTGTAAATGTGATTTAGATAGCTGAAGTTGCCGCCATGGTCTGTTCCTTCCTGCAAGTTTCCACACAGCTAAATTCCTGTTGATTGTGAAAACAAGACGTCGTATACTGCGGTCGCACCCAAACGCCTCTTATCTGTACGCCCAGACTTATAATTAAGTCACACAAGACACGCCTGTATCAGCAAAAAAACACGAACATATAACAATGGACAATTCCCTAAGTAAAAACAGCATGGCATGTCTAAATTAATTTTCCCACTACAGTGTGTGTGTGTGTGTGTGTGTGTGTGTGTGTGTGTGTGTGTGTGTGTGTGTGTGTGTGTGTGTGTGTGTGTGTGTGTGTGTGTGTGTGTGTGTGTGTGTGTGTGTGTGTGTGTGTGTGTGTGTGTGTGTGTGTGTGTGTGTGTGTGTGTGTGTGTGTGACGGTTCAAGGTTCACCAGATGGAGATCTGGATCTGAGAGGAGAGCAGAGTTGGTCTGGACTTCCTTCTAATGGAGATTTCTATCATAAAGGGAAATGTCTGGCAAAACAATGACTTGATATAAGAATAGGAAAAAAGGTTGCAGATTGTTGGGGAGGATCTTGCATCAACATGTTTGTCTTCCTGTTAGGGGCATTGCAAAGCAGATTTCCAATTAGGTACAACTCTCCTGTTTAGGACCCACAGTCAGACTGACCATATGGTTGTAGGGCTGGCCAGCTTCAGTAATTGGTGTGTATTTTGGGGGTGAATATAACATTTCTCCAGCCAGACTAACCCTTCATGAGCCTTGGAAACACACAGGGAAACACTCTGATACACAATACTTGATAGAAAGAGGAGATGAAAACTGACCCGATAGAGAAGGAGAAGGAGAGGGAGGGGGGGAACAGAGATAGAGAGAAGATGGGCAGAGAGAGAGAAGTTTGTTCTGAATTTGAAAGTAAGAGAGAAAGAATGGAGAGAAAGAATGAGAGATTGTGAAAGCGAGAGAGAGGGGGGGGGAGAGAGAGAAGGGAGAGGGAGAGAGAGCGGGGGAGAGAGAGGGGGAAGAGAGAGAGAGGGGGAGATAGAGAGAGATAGAGAGAGACAGAGATAGAGATAGAGATAGAGAGAGAGAGACTAGAATCCGAAGTCAAATGTCTACTGTTTGCTGATGATCTGGTGCTTCTGTCACCAACCAAGGAGGGCCTACAGCAGCACCTAGATCTTCTGCACAGATTCTGTCAGACCTGGGCCCTGACAGTAAATCTCAGTAAGACCAAAATAATGGTGTTCCAAAAAAGGTCCAGTCACCAGGACCACAAATTCCATCTAGACACCGTTGCCCTAGAGCACACAAAAAACTATACATACCTCGGCCTAAACATCAGCACCACAGGTAACTTCCACAAAGCTGTGAACGATCTGAGAGACAAGGCAAGAAGGGCCTTCTATGCCATCAAAAGGAACATAAATTTCAACATACCAATTAGGATCTGGCTAAAAATACTTGAATCAGTCATAGAGCCCATTGCCCTTTATGGTTGTGAGGTCTGGGGTCCGCTCACCAACCAAGATTTCACAAAATGGGACAAACACCAAATTGAGACTCTGCATGCAGAATTCTGCAAAAATATCCTCCGTGTACAACGTAGAACACCAAATAATGCATGCAGAGCAGAATTAGGCCGATACCCACTAATTATCAAAATCCAGAAAAGAGCCGTTAAATTCTACAACCACCTAAAAGGAAGCGATTCCCAAACCTTCCATAACAAAGCCATCACCTACAGAGAGATGAACCTGGAGAAGAGTCCCCTAAGCAAGCTGGTCCTAGGGCTCTGTTCACAAACACAAACACACCCCACAGAGCCCCAGGACAACAGCACAATTAGACCCAACCAAATCATGAGAAAACAAAAAGATAATTACTTGACACATTGGAAAGAATTAACAAAAAAAACTGATCAAATTAGAATGCTATTTGGCCCTAAACAGAGAGTACACAGTGGCAGAATACCTGACCACTGTGACTGACCCAAACTTAAGGAAAGCTTTGACTATGTACAGACTCAGTGAGCATAGCCTTGCTATTGAGAAAGGCCGCCGTAGGCAGACATGGCTCTCAAGAGAAGACAGGCTATGTGCACACTGCCCACAAAATGAGGTGGAAACTGAGCTGCACTTCCTAACCTCCTGCCCAATGTATGACCATATTAGAGAGACATATTTCCCTTAGATTACACAGATCCACAAAGAATTTGAAAACAAATCCAATTTTGATAAACTCCCATATCTACTGGGAGAAATTCCACAGTGTGCCATCACAGCAGCAAGATTTGTGACCTGTTGCCACAAGAAAAGGGCAACCAGTGAAGAACAAACACCATTGTAAATACAACCCATATTTATGCTTATTTATTTTAACTTGTGTGCTTTAACCATTTGTACATTGTTACAACACTGTATATATATAATATAACATTTGTAATGTCTTTATTGTTTTGAAACTTCTGTATGTGTAATGTTTACTGTTAATTTGTATTGTTTATTTCACTTTTGTATAATATCTACCTCACTTGCTTTGGCAATGTTAACACATGTTTCCCATGCCAATAAAGCCCCTTGAATTGAATTGAATTGAATTGAATTGAGAGAGAGATAGAGAGAGAGAGAGAGAGAGAGAGAGAGAGAGAGAGAGAGAGAGAGAGAGAGAGAGAGAGAGAGAGAGAGAGAGAGAGAGAGAGAGAGAGAGAGAGAGATTGAGAAAGAGAGCGAGGGACAATGATGTGTGATGTAACAGTGTTCTTGCAGCGATGAGAAAAAAAACCTGATTACCACTATCATAACATATTATGATCACTTGTGTCAGGTTACGACAGCTGACCTTAACAAGGTCAGGTTAGGTCATTAGCAGCCACCAATCCAGCCATGGTTAGTATTGCTTCAGCCCCAAATCACCATACGTTTTAACACAGTAAGCCGATATTGTTGCTTTATCACACAAGACAAAACTACATGGAAGCACTGTATTACTACTAGGTTATTACTAGACTATTACCGTGTTTTAAATCAGGGCTGGACAGAATCTGCAGGAGCAGAATATCACTACGGATTATTTGCAATGATACAAATACAATAAAGCTTGCAATTTTAGCCTAAATAATATACTCATCATAATGAGCTGACCCAAAAGAGCACACGGCGTAACACAGCACAACAACATAACAGACAGACAGCACAACAACATAACAGACAGACAGCACAACAACATAACAGACAGACAGCACAACAACATAACAGACAGACAGCACAACAACATAACAGACAGACAGCACAACAACATAACAGACAGACAGCACAACAACACAACAGACAGACAGCACAACAACATAACAGACAGACAGCACAACAACATAACAGACAGACAGCACAACAACATAACAGACAGACAGCACAACAACATAACAGACAGACAGCACAACAACATAACAGACAGACAGCACAACAACATAACAGACAGACAGCACAACAACATAACAGACAGACAGCACAACAACATAACAGACAGACAGCACAACAACATAACAGACAGACAGCACAACAACATAACAGACAGACAGCACAACAACATAACAGACAGACAGCACAACAACACAACAGACAGACAGCACAACAACATAACAGACAGACAGCACAACAACATAACAGACAGACAGCACAACAACATAACAGACAGACAGCACAACAACATAACAGACAGACAGCACAACAACATAACAGACAGACAGCACAACAACATAACAGACAGACAGCACAACAACATAACAGACAGACAGCACAACAACATAACAGACAGACAGCGAGAGACAGCTACAACAACATAACAGACAGACAGCACAACAACATAACAGACAGACAGCACAACAACATAACAGACAGACAGCACAACAACATAACAGACAGACAGCACAACAACATAACAGACAGACAGCACAACAACATAACAGACAGACAGCACAACAACATAACAGACAGACAGCACAACAACATAACAGACAGACAGCATAACAACATAACAGACAGACAGCACAACAACATAACAGACAGACAGCACAACAACATAACAGACAGACAGACAGACAGCACAACAACATAACAGACAGACAGCACAACAACATAACAGACAGACAGCACAACAACATAACAGACAGACAGCACAACAACATAACAGACAGACAGCACAACAACATAACAGACAGACAGCACAACAACATAACAGACAGACAGCACAACAACACAACAGACAGAAAGCACAACAACATAACAGACAGACAGCACAACAACATAACAGACAGACAGCACAACAACATAACAGACAGACAGCACAACAACATAACAGACAGACAGCACAACAACATAACAGACAGACAGCACAACAACATAACAGACAGACAGCACAACAACATAACAGACAGACAGCACAACAACATAACAGACAGACAGCACAACAACATAACAGACAGACAGCACAACAACATAACAGACAGACAGCATAACAACATAACAGACAGACAGCACAACAACATAACAGACAGACAGCACAACAACATAACAGACAGACAGACAGACAGACAGACAGACAGACAGCACAACAACATAACAACATAACAGACAGACAGCACAACAACATAACAGACAGACAGCACAACAACATAACAGACAGACAGCACAACAACATAACAGACAGACAGCACAACAACATAACAGACAGACAGCTACAACAACCAAACAGACAGACAGCGAGAGACAGCTACAACAACATAACAGACAGACAGCTACAACAACCAAACAGACAGACAGCGAGAGACAGCTACAACAACATAACAGACAGACAGACAGACGGCGTAACACAGCACAACAACACAACAGACAGACAGCTAAACAACATAACAGACAGACAGACAGACAGACGGCGTAACACAGCACAACAACACAACACAACAGACAGACAGCACAACAACATAACAGACAGACAGCTACAACAACATAACAGACAGACAGCGAGAGACAGCTACAACAACATAACAGACAGACAGCGAGAGACAGCTACAAAAACATAACAGACAGACAGACAGCGAGAGACAGCTACAACAACCAAACAGACAGACAGACAGACAGCGAGAGACAGCTACAACAACATAACAGACAGACAGCAAGAGACAGCTACAACAACATAACAGACAGACAGCGAGAGGCAGCTACAACAACATAACAGACAGACAGCGAGAGACAGCTACAACAACATAACAGACAGACAGACAGACAGCGAGAGACAGCTACAACAACATAACAGACAGACAGACAGACAGACAGACAGCGAGAGACAGCTACAACAACATAACAGACAGACAGTGAGAGACAGCTACAACAACATAACAGACAGACAGCGAGAGGCAGCTACAACAACCAAACAGACAGACAGCGAGAGGCAGCTACAACAACCAAACAGACAGACAGCGAGAGACAGCTACAACAACCAAACAGACAGACAGCGAGAGACAGCTACAACAACATAACAGACAGACAGACAGACAGACAGACAGACAGACAGACAGACAGACAGACAGCGAGAGACAGCTACAACAACATAAAAGTCAGACAGCCAGACAGAGAGCGAGAGACAGCTACAACAACATAACAGACAGACAGCGAGAGACAGCTACAACAACCAAACAGACAGACAGCGAGAGAAAGCTACAACAACATAACAGACAGACAGCGAGAAACAGCTACAACAACCAAACAGACAGACAGACAGCGAGAGACAGCTACAACAACATAACAGACAGACAGACAGCGAGAGACAGCTACAACAACATAACAGAGGAAAGCCTACAAGCACTATTTTATAGGCTGTAATTCATATTCATAAAATTCTAGATGAAATGTGGCAGTGTTACAGCCACGGGACATATGTGTTTACACTCAGCATCGTGACATACAGTACACGTACATCATTACATACATCATCACGACGGCCTGGGAAATCAGTTATGAAATGCTGCTGGCAGTATAGCATAGCATTCATGAGAGGGTTGAGCTGTGCTGTCTGCAAACTCAACTCTACCAACTCCCCATACAGTACCAATCACTTTTCTGGTTGGATACAATTACAATTACAGCTACCAATCACTTCTATGGTTGGATATAACTACAACTACAGCTACCAATCACTTCTCTGGTTGGATATAACTACAACTACAGCTACCAATCACTTCTCTGGTTGGATATAACTACAACTACAGCTACCAATCACTTCTCTGGTTGGATATAACTACAACTACAGCTACCAATCACTTCTCTGGTTGGATATAACTACAACTACAGCTACCAATCACTTCTCTGGTTGGATATAACTACAACTACAGCTACCAATCACTTCTCTGGTTGGATATAACTACAACTACAGCTACCAATCACTTCTCTGGTTGGATACAACTACAATTACAGCTACCAATCACTTCTCTGGTTGGATACAACTACATCTACAGCTACCAATCACTTCTCTGGTTGGATACAACTACAACTACAGCTACCAATCACTTCTCTGGTTGGATACAACTACAACTACAGCTACCAATCACTTCTCTGGTTGGATACAACTACATCTACAGCTACCAATCACTTCTCTGGTTGGATACAACTACAACTACAGCTACCAATCACTTCTCTGGTTGGATACAACTACAACTACAGCTACCAATCACTTCTCTGGTTGGATACAACTACAACTACAGCTACCAATCACTTCTCTGGTTGGATACAACTACAACTACAGCTACCAATCACTTCTCTGGTTGGATACAACTACAATTACAGCTACCAATCACTTCTCTGGTTGGATACAACTACATCTACAGCTACCAATCACTTCTCTGGTTGGATACAACTACATCTACAGCTACCAATCACTTCTCTGGTTGGATACAACTACATCTACAGCTACCAATCACTTCTCTGGTTGGATACAACTACAACTACAGCTACCAATCACTTCTCTGGTTGGATACAACTACAACTACAGCTACCAATCACTTCTCTGGTTGGATACAACTACAACTACAGCTACCAATCACTTCTCTGGTTGGATACAACTACATCTACAGCTACCAATCACTTCTCTGGTTGGATACAACTACAACTACAGCTACCAATCACTTCTCTGGTTGGATACAACTACAACTACAGCTACCAATCACTTCTCTGGTTGGATACAACTACATCTACAGCTACCAATCACTTCTCTGGTTGGATACAACTACATCTACAGCTACCAATCACTTCTCTGGTTGGATACAACTACATCTACAGCTACCAATCACTTCTCTGGTTGGATACAACTACAACTACAGCTACCAATCACTTCTCTGGTTGGATATAACTACATCTACAGCTACCAATCACTTCTCTGGTTGGATACAACTACATCTACAGCTACCAATCACTTCTCTGGTTGGATACAACTACAACTACAGCTACCAATCACTTCTCTGGTTGGATACAACTACAACTACAGCTACCAATCACTTCTCTGGTTGGATACAACTACAACTACAGCTACCAATCACTTCTCTGGTTGGATACAACTACAACTACAGCTACCAATCACTTCTCTGGTTGGATACAACTACATCTACAGCTACCAATCACTTCTCTGGTTGGATACAACTACAACTACAGCTACCAATCACTTCTCTGGTTGGATATAACTACAATTACAGCTACCAATCACTTCTCTGGTTGGATACAACTACATCTACAGCTACCAATCACTTCTCTGGTTGGATATAACTACATCTACAGCTACCAATCACTTCTCTGGTTGGATACAACTACAATTACAGCTACCAATCACTTCTCTGGTTGGATACAACTACATCTACAGCTACCAATCACTTCTCTGGTTGGATATAACTACATCTACAGCTACCAATCACTTCTCTGGTTGGATACAACTACATCTACAGCTACCAATCACTTCTCTGGTTGGATATAACTACAATTACAGCTACCAATCACTTCTCTGGTTGTATACAACTACATCTACAGCTACCAATCACTTCTCTGGTTGGATACAACTACATCTACAGCTACCAATCACTTCTCTGGTTGGATATAACTACATCTACAGCTACCAATCACTTCTCTGGTTGGATATAACTACAATTACAGCTACCAATCACTTCTCTGGTTGTATACAACTACATCTACAGCTACCAATCACTTCTCTGGTTGGATACAACTACATCTACAGCTACCAATCACTTCTCTGGTTGGATACAACTACATCTACAGCTACCAATCACTTCTCTGGTTGGATATAACTACATCTACAGCTACCAATCACTTCTCTGGTTGGATACAACTACAATTACAGCTACCAATCACTTCTCTGGTTGGATACAACTACAACTACAGCTACCAATCACTTCTCTGGTTGGATATAACTACATCTACAGCTACCAATCACTTCTCTGGTTGGATATAACTACATCTACAGCTACCAATCACTTCTCTGGTTGGATATAACTACATCTACAGCTACCAATCACTTCTCTGGTTGGATATAACTACATCTACAGCTACCAATCACTTCTCTGGTTGGATACAACTACATCTACAGCTACCAATCACTTCTCTGGTTGGATACAACTACAACTACAGCTACCAATCACTTCTCTGGTTGGATACAACTACAACTACAGCTACCAATCACTTCTCTGGTTGGATATAACTACAATTACAGCTACCAATCACTTCTCTGGTTGGATACAACTACAACTACAGCTACCAATCACTTCTCTGGTTGGATATAACTACAATTACAGCTACCAATCACTTCTCTGGTTGGATACAACTACAACTACAGCTACCAATCACTTCTCTGGTTGGATACAACTACAACTACAGCTACCAATCACTTCTCTGGTTGGATACAACTACATCTACAGCTACCAATCACTTCTCTGGTTGGATACAACTACAACTACAGCTACCAATCACTTCTCTGGTTGGATATAACTACATCTACAGCTACCAATCACTTCTCTGGTTGGATACAACTACATCTACAGCTACCAATCACTTCTCTGGTTGGATATAACTACAACTACAGCTACCAATCACTTCTCTGGTTGGATACAACTACAACTACAGCTACCAATCACTTCTCTGGTTGGATATAACTACAACTACAGCTACCAATCACTTCTCTGGTTGGATATAACTACAATTACAGCTACCAATCACTTCTCTGGTTGGATATAACTACAATTACAGCTACCAATCACTTCTCTGGTTGGATATAACTACAATTACAGCTACCAATCACTTTTCTGGTTGGATACAACTACAACTACAGCTACCAATCACTTCTCTGGTTGGATATAACTACAACTACAGCTACCAATCACTTCTCTGGTTGGATACAACTACAACTACAGCTACCAATCACTTCTCTGGTTGGATACAACTACAACTACAGCTACCAATCACTTCTCTGGTTGGATATAACTACAATTACAGCTACCAATCACTTCTCTGGTTGGATACAACTACAACTACAGCTACCAATCACTTCTCTGGTTGGATATAACTACAACTACAGCTACCAATCACTTCTCTGGTTGGATACAACTACAACTACAGCTACCAATCACTTCTCTGGTTGGATATAACTACAATTACAGCTACCAATCACTTCTCTGGTTGGATACAACTACAACTACAGCTACCAATCACTACTCTGGTTGGATACAACTACAACTACAGCTACCAATCACTTCTCTGGTTGGATACAACTACAACTACAGCTACCAATCACTTCTCTGGTTGGATACAACTACAACTACAGCTACCAATCACTTCTCTGGTTGGATACAACTACATCTACAGCTACCAATCACTTCTCTGGTTGGATATAACTACAACTACAGCTACCAATCACTTCTCTGGTTGGATATAACTACAACTACAGCTACCAATCACTTCTCTGGTTGGATATAACTACAATTATAGCTACCAATCACTTCTCTGGTTGGATACAACTACATCTACAGCTACCAATCACTTCTCTGGTTGGATACAACTACAATTACAGCTACCAATCACTTCTCTGGTTGGATATAACTACAATTACAGCTACCAATCACTTCTCTGGTTGGATACAACTACATCTACAGCTACCAATCACTTCTCTGGTTGGATATAACTACAATTACAGCTACCAATCACTTCTCTGGTTGGATACAACTACAATTACAGCTACCAATCACTTCTCTGGTTGGATACAACTACATCTACAGCTACCAATCACTTCTCTGGTTGGATACAACTACAACTACAGCTACCAATCACTTCTCTGGTTGGATACAACTACAACTACAGCTACCAATCACTTCTCTGGTTGGATACAACTACAACTACAGCTACCAATCACTTCTCTGGTTGGATATAACTACATCTACAGCTACCAATCACTTCTCTGGTTGGATACAACTACAATTACAGCTACCAATCACTTCTCTGGTTGGATATAACTACATCTACAGCTACCAATCACTTCTCTGGTTGGATATAACTACAATTACAGCTACCAATCACTTCTCTGGTTGGATACAACTACAATTACAGCTACCAATCACTTCTCTGGTTGGATATAACTACATCTACAGCTACCAATCACTTCTCTGGTTGGATATAACTACATCTACAGCTACCAATCACTTCTCTGGTTGGATATATCACATTCATCCAAAGGTAAACACACACACTCTCTCACATTCATCCACAGGTAAACACACAGACTCGCTCACATTCATCCACAGGTAAACACACACACTCACTCACATTCATCCAACGGTAAACAATCACACTCGCCCACATTCATCCACAGGTAAACACACAGACTCGCTCACATTCATCCACAGGTAAACACACAGACTCCTGTTTCCCTCTGATCTGTTCTCTCTCTCCTAACCCTGGTGAGAGAGTGTAAGACTGGTCAGGGTAGAGAGCCGCATGATGACACACACACAGTCATCTATTGACCTCAGTATGTTTATGAGTGTGTATGTTTATGTCTGTGTGTATGAGTATGTGCACATATCTGATTGCATCTGTGTGTGTGTGTGTTTGTGTGTGTGTCACGTTTACACTTTTGTGTATTATGAGTGTGTATGCGTGTGTGTGTGTGTTTGTGTGTGTGTGTCACGTTTACACCTTTGTGTATTATGAGTGCGTATGCGTGTGTGTGTGTGTGTGTTTGGCTCATGGTTACTGTCAGTAGAAGTTAACTCACCCAGGACTGAAGCTTGGTCCCTGTTCCCTCCTCATCGGTGCCTGTGTGTGTGTGTGATGTGATGTGTGTGTGATGTGATGTTTGTGCGTGTGATGTGTGTGTGTGTGTGTGTGTGTGTGTGTGTGTGTGTGTGTGTGTGTGTGTGTGTGTGTGTGTGTGTGTTCCCCGACACCGTGTCCCTCTCTTGTCTCTGTCCATATGTTTGAGAAGCTCTACACGTGCCAGTCTTCCTCTCCTCCAATCCTCTGGTCTTCAGATCCCTTGTTCTCTTTCTCTTCGTCAGCGTCCCTCGTTCTCAGCCTCTAGCATCAGCAGCTGTGCGAAACAAGCCACTCATCCCTCCTTCCTTCACTCTCTTCTACGTCTCTCTTCCAGTTCTTTTGCAAAAACACACAGACGGAGGAGGGGTGGGGTGTGGGATCTCCTCCCAAGAGACGGTGCTTCTCAGTGGGGGTGTGTGCTCACCGTCTCCCCTGGAATGGGTCTGGTTCTCTGTCTGTGTGTGAGAGAGAAAGGGAGCTCTGTTGCTGTAGCTGTTGACTCTGCCTCTTTTACAGGGTGCGTCTCTCTCAGTGTCAGCGTCTCACTCGCTCTCGCACTCTCGCACTCTCCCTTCTCTTTCTCTCTCCCTTCTCTTTCTCTCGCTCTCTCCCTGCTCTTTCTTCCTCTCTCAATATTTCTTTCTTTCTCTCTCACTCTCTCTTTGCCTCTGTCTCCCTCTGTCTCTTCTCTCTCACGCTCTCTCCGCCTCTTTCTCTCTCTTGCTCTCTCTATCTCCCTCTTTCAATTCAATTCAATTCAAGGGGCTTTATTGGCATGGGAAACATATGTTTACATTGCCAAAGCAAGTGGCAATCTATCTCTATTATCTCCCTCTCTCTTAATCTCTCTCTCCCTCTTTCCCTCTCTCTCTCTTCATCGCACTCTCTCTATATCTCTCTCTCCCTCTCTCTGTCTCTCTCGCCACTAACTGTCTAAATGTCTCTGTCTATCGCTACTGTTGGGCTCAGGGCTAAGGGATCTTCTGGCAAGAGTCAGACGGGAACAAAATTGTAAAATTGTAATACATAAATGTCAACCAATCACATGTTTGAGGGAGTGAGAGAGAGACAGAGAGACAGACAGAGAGAGACAGACAGAGACAGAGACCGATAGAGACCGATAGAGACAGAGAGAGAGAGACAGAGAGAGAGAGAGAGAGAGAGAGAGAGAGAGAGAGAGAGAGAGAGAGAGAGAGAGAGAGAGAGAGAGAGAGAGAGAGAGAGAGAGAGAGAGAGAGAGAGAGAGAGAGAGAGAGAGAGGGGAAAAGGGAGAAGGTGTGGTGTATTGTGGTGTATTGTGGTGTATTGTGGTGTCCTGTCAGAGTGGATCAGATCATCAGGCATCTGCGTTCAGGCAAAGGGAAAAACATACACACGTACTCCCACACTCCCTGCAAGCCCATCACAGTAAAGGAGAAGTGCTCCTTGGCCAGCCTGACCCAGAGGCCAAGGAGCACCTGCCGCCCCGCTAACACACACACACACACACACACACACACACACACACACACACACACACACACACACACACACACACACACACACACACACACACATTAGCTGGCTAATGTAAAGCCACACCCACACTGTAGCTGGCTACTGTAAAGAGTCACACACACACAAAGTAGCTGGCTAATGTAAAGCCACACCCACACTGTAGCTTGCTACTGTAAAGTCACACACACTGTAGCTGGCTACTGTAAAGTCATACACACACTATAGCTGGCTACTGAAAAGTCACACACACACTATAGCTGGGTAATGTAAAGTCACACACTCTATAGCTGGCTATTGTAAAGTCACACACTAAAGCTGGCTGATGTGAAGTCACACACACACACACTATAGCTGACTACTGTAAAGCCACACACACACACACACTGTAGCTGGCTACTGTAAATTCACACACACACTAAATATGGCTACTGTAAACTCACAAAGACACTATAGTTGTTTACTGTAAAGTCACACACACACTATAGCTGGCTACTGTAAAGTCACACACTCTATAGCTGGCTATTGTAAAGTCACACACACACTCTATAGCTGGCTATTGTAAAGTCACACACTAAAGCTGGCTGATGTGAAGTCACACACACACACTATAGCTGGCTACTGTAAAGTCAGACACACACAAATTAGCTGGCTACTGTCAAGTCACACACACACACACACTATAGCTGGCTACTGTAAAGTCAAATACACTTACAATAGCTGGCTACTGTAAAGTCAGACACACACAAATTAGCTGGCTACTGTCAAGTCACACACACACACACTATAGCTGGCTACTGTAAAGCCACACGCACACTATAAATTGCTACTGTAAAGTCACATACACACTATAGCTGGCTACTGTAAAGTTACACACACTCAATAGCTGGCTACTGTAAAGTTACACATACACACAATATAGCTGGCTACTGTAAAGTCACACACACACACACTAAAGATGGCTACTGTAAAGTCACACACACACTATAGCTGGCTACTGTAAAGTCACACACACACTATAGCTGGCTATTGTAAAGTCACACATACACTCCAGCTGGCTGCTGTATAGTCACACAAACACACTACACCTAGCTACTGTAAAGTCACACACACACACTTCAGCTGGCTACTGTAAAGTCACACACAAACTATAGCTGGCTGCTGCAAAGTCACACACACTATAGCTGGTTTTTGTAAAGTCACACACAGACTATGGCTGGTTACTGTAAAGTCACACACACATTACAGCTAGCTACTGTAAAGTCACACACACACACTTCAGCTGGCTACTGTAAAGTAACACACACACTATAGCTGGCTACTGTAAAGTCTTACATTCACTATAGCTGGCTATTGTAAAGTCACACACACACTGTAGCTGGCTACTGTAAAATCACACACACACACACACACACCCACCCACACCCACACCCACACCCACACACACACACACACACACACACACACACACACACACACACACACACAAACAAACACACACACACACACACATACACACTTTACCTGGCAACTGTAAAGTCACACACACTAAATCTGGCTGATGTAATGTCACACACACACACTATAGCTGGCTACTGTAAAGTCACACACACTATAGCTGGCTACTGTAAAGTCACACACACACACACACACACACACACACACACACACACACACACACACACACACACACACACACACACACACACACACACACACACACACACACACACACACACACACACACACACACACACACACACACACACACACACACACACTATAGCTGGGTACTGTAAAGTCTCACATTCACTATAGCTGGCTATTGTAAAGTCACACACACACTATAGTTGGCTACTGTAAAGTCACACACACACACACACACACACACACACACACACACACACACACACACACACACACACACACACACACACACACACACACACACACACACACACACACACACACACACACACACACACACACACACACACACACTTTTATAACATGTTCCGTGACAATAATAACACTCTAACTAGGATTATAATATGTTCCATGACAATAACACTCTATCTTTGTTTATAAAATGTTCCATGACAATAACACTCTATCTATGTTTATAACATGTTCCATGACACTCTAACTAGGTTTATAACATGTTCCATGACAATAACACTCTAACTGTAATGGTTTTCTTCCTGGGATAAAGGAGAGGACCAAAACGCAGCGCGGCTAGTGTTCAACATAATTTAATAAAGAATATGTGAACACTACAAACAACAAAACAATAAATGTGAAAACCGAAAACAGTCCTATCTGGTGCAGAACACAAAGACAGAAGACAGGAAACAATCACCCACAAAATCCCAACACAAAACAAGCCTCCTATATATGATTCTCAATCAGGGACAACGATTGACAGCTGCCTCTGATTGAGAACCATATTAGGCTGGACACAGAAACAGACAAATTAGACACACAACATAGAATTCCCACCCAGCTCACGTCCTGACCAACACTAAACAAGCAAAACACATAAGAACTCTGGTCAGGACGTTACACTAACTAGGATTATAACATGTTCCATGACAATAACACTCTAACTAGGATTATAACATGTTCCATGACAATAACACTCTAACTAGGTTTATAACATGTTCCATGACTATAACACTCTAACTAGGTTTATAACATGTTCCATGACAATAAAGCTCTAACTAGGATTATAACATGTTCCATGACAAAAACACTCTAACTAGGTTTATAACATGTTCCATGACAC